>NC_089319.1:15628769-15871269 GCF_036669915.1 Pocillopora verrucosa | reverse complement strand
CTATCATTCTTTTTATGCCCTAATTTTCCATGTCATTCGATGGCGGAGGAGTAAGGTCCTAGGCTTCTATCAGTGGCTAAATGGTAACTGTTCTCCTTTTTTTTCTTATCTTTTTATACAGTTATAAATAAATAAAAAGACTTCTTCTTTCATTGGGATGTAAGTAGTGAAGAGTGATGAACAGCAGAAATTAAAAAAATATAAAATACTTTATTGGTCAAAAAAATTTACAGATGAATATCTCACAACTACGTATTTAAAAAGTTTGTTGAACAACTTGCGCGCAAACAATCTGTTTGAGGAGGTCAGTAATATCTTTCAAAATGAACAAGTTTATCAACATATAAATATATATATAACACAATATATTGCAATGATAAATATTACCAACAAGTCGTTATATCATATAAAATATCATGCAACTTATTCCACGAAACGTGGACAAAATATCTTTATTAAATTTCTAGAAATGAAATGGAAAAGCAAAACTTGACATGCAAACGATAATTTATAGAGGCTCTGACATTAAATACTCATCCTAAATTCTTGCTACAAGAATTTTACCGATCATCATCTCTAGAATAAATCACTACAATAGGAGAATTCTCCGTTCTTTCCTTGACAGATGGACAAATACTTAAATAATTTTGAATGGTTCTACATATAATTAATAGTAATAATAAATATTGTTGCTGTGTTCCTGACACAGTGGTAGTTTTGAAGAGGCTCAAAATATGATTTTTAAGCGCATGTGCAGATCTGAGGGTATGCTGTGCCATTTACTGTTAAGTAACGCGATCCCTTACATTTTCTCTGATTGTTGTTGTTTTTCATCGAACTTGCACAAGCGGTACCCCAAGACGTAACGCTTTTACAGATGGGGAAACGTCTCCGCCTATTACCTGACAAAGTGATTGTCAAATAATTTCCAGTGTAACAGCCTTTCTCTCCTTGATCTGGGGACCTCTTATGTCTCCACTGCGGGGCACTTCCCATAGATGGAATGACGTCATCCGACCATTCACCAATGGCAAATTCACTGAAAAGCTCTTGTCCTTCTTGACTGTCTGTGTCCGATTCTGAGATGCCATTGGGACTAGAATTTTCCCGTTGGTTATAATCCTCCTTCAAGATCGAGTCAATCACCTCATCAACTTTTCGGGATAGGTCACCAAAGCCATCGTTACTGTTTGATATAATCGCCCGGCAGTTTCCACGGTGTACTAACATTGCAAGTAAAGCGAAAAGGAACTGGGAGAAATACTGTTATTGTTAGGTTTTGTTTCATAAACACATATATTTTCTGAAGTAAGAAATCTGAAAAAAATTCAAACTTCGCCGTGATAGTTGATAGAGTAAAATAAAAAAAACCCGTGAAAGTCACCAATCGGCCGCCCATGATTCAAACGACCATCATTATGTTTATTTCAGTTTGTTTCAAAAACTGTTTTCGGTTTTTTGTCTAATTGTTGCTTAACAGTGAAAGTATGAGCATGTTAGCTTCTTCATTTCCATTTGTCTGTGGAGAACGGTATTATGATAACTCATACAAAAAGCAGCAAGTATATCTTACAAATGATCAACTAAGCTAGTAACAAGTGGACGAATTTTTCAGCAATGAAAATTTTTCAGCAGTATTTATCACAACTTTTGTGTTTTGAAGTCACTTTTGATTACATGCAAAAAAGTGGTTGTTGGTGATCATGATTTTATCAAAAGATTTTATAGAAGTTCCTAAAAATCTAGAGTGTTATTGGAATATTAACAAGCAAGAATTAAAGTGCTCGGAAACCTTACCTTGTAGATCTCCATTATCAATTTATAGGTGAGCTTGTGGCTTCTTTAATATGTCTTCGCAGCTCGGTCTTCTTTATCTAATTGTATGAAGTGGTTTTGATGTCGTGAGAAGTTTTTCTCACCCTTTAAATACAGTTTGATCGCTCCTGATTTGTCGGTTGGGTAAATATCTAAAAGTGGGGAACTACCGCTTTATGTCCAACAAAATTACTTCATGGGTTATTTTCTTCGTTTCATCCCATTCATATTGGTTTTAGTACAGGTTCGTAAACAAATGAAATTCCGTCCATCATAACTGAAGTGGTAGTATTTGCCGGCACTCTGAGGTAAGCAACAGGTTCATCTAATTCCGGTAATAAACCGACATTATTTGAGGTGGCCAATAGAAATCTTCGATGATGATAAATAGAAGGAACTGTGCTCAACTTACGAGGATGTTTATGGTCAAAAACTACGTAACAAAGAAAATCTTATTCTAGGAATAATTTTTGGTTCACAGAATTATTTGAATATCTTTTCTATGAATGCATATGCGTTGCGTGGAAATAATTCTCAACATTTTTCTTCCTTCCGCTGCAATTACAAGTTACATCAAGAGAAAAGGAAAAAATTTTTATTTTTTAATCTGAATAAATCAACGCCTAACGATTTCCCCGAATCGTACTCAATCCTTTTTTTCGAAAGTGTCGGTATTAATTACTGTGAAAAGGAATAGCAATTTCAAGTTGGTATTAAGTATCAATTATTTACACTTATTATTCAATACTGTTTGCAGGGTATCATGACAAAACTGAAGAACCCATTTATAATCACATTTATGATTGATGGTGTCATCTCAAAAACCTCCACTGTAACAGAAGCAACAAAACGTCATAATTATTATCTAACTGATAAGGTAATCGACAGAAAAATTATCGCAGAATTATTTTGTTGATGTAAATACAACAGATCCTACGCGGAAATAAATACAACGGAATAGGAAACCGCGATTTCGTTTTGGAACATTTCCTATAATGATTAATACCCTATGGAGAAAGAATTACTCTGTTTCTCAGACGTCGCCTTAAATGGGAGTTTTCGAAAGTGACCTATAATTGCTAGACAAGCAAACATTATCTCGGCGGCAAACAACTTCCACCTGGTTTTGACATCAAAAATTTGATCCTCACGTTAAAAAAAGCTGATGCGATAAGCGTAATCACTGACCAAGCCCATAGACGCTTCATCACAGGAACTAATCGTTGAAATTTTTTTCAATTTTTGTATTAAAAGTAATATCTATACATTTTTTATACTATCATCTGTCATCTTCATCGCTCCATATTTAAGTGGACAGTCTATATCAATTTCCGATTGCTTCTCTAATCCGCGCCACCAAACAAACCGGTGTTAGTAACTATGCTAACTCCCCAATAGATGTGTTCAGATATCAATGAAGTTATTTTGGTCTCTTTAATTACAAATATAACAGGTTCGAAAACCAATTAAATTGAACTTGAGCCCCTTCTTAATTAAATCACGGAGCTATAACAACGCTAAAATGAAACAGCATTACTGAATATCGGTCTTACATGTCACTTGGAGACAATGTCCAGACGAAAAATAAACTGTCACGCCAAAACTGAATGCTCTGGTCACTTCCGTTTACAAGTTGCGTGACTCCTTCAGTGGGCTGGTGCCCCTTGGTTTTCAAGAAAAGGGATTTAGATATGCTGCCTTCAGTGCAGTAAATTTCATTGTTATTACCCCGAAATGCAAACAGCCCTCTTCTATGTTAAGCAATTCATCTTTCATCTCCCTAGCTGGCTTGGTTGGTGTGACCGCGAATTTCTTTACTTCTTCCTGTTTCCATATATAGGAAAATTGTTTCAGTATATCGAAGTGTATCATATTTTGAATTAAAACAATACCTCAAGCATTCGCTATGATGACTAAGTGGATAAAAATATGTACCACTGGTTTAAAGTTTCATTGAACGGCTTTTATTTTGACAATATCCTAGTGAAAACATATATAATTTGAAGAGGTATAGACTAGAGATAGATGGAAAACCCACCCTGAACATTTATCATTGCTACCGTAGCTTCCCCCCTCCCCTCCCCTCCCCTGTCCCCTTTGTCGTCTCAACTTTTTCAAAGCAACCGCTGGAACGCAAAAAACCGCCGCGACAGACCCTGACCTCTTTCTTCTCAGTAATACAGTTACTTTACCATAAATATCTCTTTCTACAAAGGAAGTGAACAAAGTAACACTAGGATAAATAGAGACAGCTGTAAGGATACATTTGCGCTGAATGACGTCACAACACCAACGCAACATGTAGTACAAAGTACACGACTTTTGAATGGTTTCCTTTCTGTGAGTTGAAACGGTTTCTCTCTTGTCCTCACTTCTCTACTTCTCAAAGTGTAATATGAAGTTGCTAGAAACTTTAAAACTGCTAAACATCTTAATGTTCAATGAACAAAATATTTCCAAAATTGTGGCGCTAAACACTTCTTGTAACACTGCCCAGTTATCAGGCTTTGTTTCAAGCAACGACGACTAATTTCTTCCATTTCTAGGCATTGCCAATCTTGTTGAAACTCGCTGTTTCGAAACTCATCAAAAGACGTCACCAGACTTGTTGTAAGATAAGATCGATTGATACCAGAATAAAGGAAATGGATCGGGGTTCTTTCATCGATACATGCTGTATTTTTGACAAGTTTATCATAATTACTTACGATACCGAAATTGACGAACTCTTTTTGGCGTCTAAAACCATTTTTAAAAGAACAAACTTGCAAATTTCCAATTTCGTTTTGTTCGACATTTATATCTTAAAACGGATCGTGAACACCCATATCTAGGAATTTATTTTGAATAGCCGTATTCGCGAATTTTATCACTAAGACCGGAAGTACTTCACATCACTGGAACCGCGAGTGTAATATCATAAACTGTAAAAAGTGTCGATCTGAAAATTATCTTCATGAATCGGTTAATTCCTGTAAGGAAATATGGTTTTTTTTTTCGCTGTTTTCGCTGAAATAGAGATAAGAGAGCGGACGAAAAATGATTAAAAAAATACAGTTTAGCTCGACTCGTTTTGCAACCGTATCGAAAGTTCTATCTCGTCATGATTTAAAAGCAATGGAGCTGTCTACAGTTTTCTGTAAAATCAAAGAAACATCTTCAGTGAAAATAGATGAGAAATAGAGTAGTATAACAGTCCAGATTGCCGTTTACAAATCATACACATTCAGTTATACAATGGTGATCGGCTATAAGAGAGACCAGAAAGTCCTAGTATCCAGTCCACAACCGGGTCGAGAACGTGGCGCACCTGTGGTTGAACCACGCGTCACGGCTGACTAAACATTGCTCCGTAAATGAACAACACAAGTAATCGATTTCGTATTCCTCTAGGAGATTCCTAATATAACAAGCGCTTGTAATATGGAGTCGCAAAATTCTCTATTTTTTATCGCGGTTCTTGTTTTTCTAGTTGATTTATCCGTAGAGCATTCTGAACACAGCTTTGGTGGACGCACACATAGTGACGAGGATGATCATATCGCCTTCCTTGGAGAGAAGATGGCCAAAGAATTTGACAAACTTTCCCCTCAAGAGTCCAGGAGACGGCTCAGGTACCTCGTACATACCTTGTATGAAAAAGCTTAATGAGAAATTTAATAATTATAAAACATTTCTAGTTAAATGTACAAACTTTGCATCAAAAAATGATGTATGAACTATCGTTATTTGGTGAAAATCGGTGTTAAAATAAAGGAGAGCACTGTTTTAAAATAAAAAAAAAAATTTAAAGTGGTACATATTATAACGGAAAATTTATTTTTCAACGATGTGACTACTAGGCAGTTGTTCGGTTTGATCCTTGAGTGGTATCTAATTACGTAGAGTTTTTATCTCGGCGAAAATTTTCTCTGTGACTTGAACAACTAGACAATGATGTATATACCTCTTGGGTGATTGCGCTTGTCAACTAAAACTGCTACTCAAGAGTATTTAAGCTTTAGTTCAGGTCAATGAAAAACAAAAGCTTAGATTATTCCTCAATAAATTTGGAAGGATTTATTCCAATTCACGAAAAAAATAATCAATGACACGCATGCTGTACGCTGCTCATTATCATACTTAAATATCATTTAGTAAGTAAATAAAAACAGCTGTGTAAATATTCTAAAGCATATTGTGTCTTTCAAATTTCACTCGTTTTGATTTGCTTCATGAAATAATTATTCTGACACCAAACCTGCCTCTTTCAATGCGTCACCAGTAAATGTCCTTGATGAGCCGTTAACCATGTCAGTATCATTAGCACGTGGTGGCTTATATAATATTTCACCATGATAAGAATGTCTTTTATTAGTTCTTCCCAAAAGATTATTTTTTTCTCATTCAGAATGCTAGTGCCCCGTATTGATATCAACAAAGACGGCTTCGTAGAGGAGGCTGAGTTGGAGATCTGGGTTCGACATAAGATGCAGAAGTGGACCGTTGATGAGGACGTGGACGCCATATTCAGAGACCTGGACATGAATAACAATAACAAGGTCACGTGGAAGGAGTACATGACTAGAACATTTGGATTTACTGAGGAGGGTGGGTATGAGTAACGCCAGGAGACGAGGGTCAAACTTGATCCTCCCTTAGAAATGATAACGAGAATTTCGATAAAGTGTCTTTCGAGTTTCGAGGCGGTCGCTGCGCTGTCCGTACGTCATGACCTCGAGCCAAAATTTCCCGTCCGGCCCTCCCACTTGGTTAATAAGAACATAGTATTTTAAGCGGAGCCAAAAGGATAGTTTTTCAAATTTGCAATTCAAGATTACACTGAATTTGTCCAAACTCTGTTCCTGTAAGTGACTGTTAATTTATATTTTCCTTGCTGACACTGGATTGATTCGAACAAGACAGATCGTAAATAATTTGATCCGCTCGAGTGTTTGTTCCGTGGAAAAAGCATAATTTTTTGATCGTCTTTGAACTTAATAGTTTGGGAAAATGGCAGCGATGTCAGTGCGACAAAACTTTAGGCTGAACTTTTCGTTTTCGCGAGCAGTCCGTACTATAGACAGTTTTGTCCATACTATTAACTTCCTGCGATAACATTGTTCATGAAAAAACTAAACAAACTATGTGGCCGAGGGAGGATTGGGTCGATACTTTTTCTTACTGGCTTTTTCGTGGCGGCCATGTCGTAATGCGAAGGGGTCGGAACGCGAAGGGGTCGGAACAACAAACTTCAGACATCATTGACTTATCTATTTCTGTATTACTGAATTACAAATCTAATTTTCGACAGACGTGATATCTATTCTCGTACCCCGCTATGTGTTACAAATATACGTATTTTACTCGCATTGTTTATCAAATTCTACCTGCCTCGTGGAAAGTAGCAACCAATGAAATTACATATTTAATACAATATCATCTGCAATTTCCACGTGAATGTTAAAGGAAATGTCTCGTATTAGAGGTAGTAATGCGATAATTTCAGGGAACACACTTCGACCAGCATTAGCCGCTAGTTTTTTCTTTGCTTGATCTGAGGGGCACCCTCTTTCACATAAGGTCAGTCTTGTTCACGATGAATTATCCTCAAAAATAGATCGATTAGGGTCGAAATAACTTTTTGCCGATCTGAGTTTTCCCGGACTTGATAAAGTGTTCGTTTGCACGCCAAGCGGACCTATTTGGGATGACTTTCCTCAGAGTCCTGATCGATATCACTTTAGAAGCTCGTTTTACAATAATTTTTGTCAGACTGTCTTATTGACAGTCATTTGTTATAAAGTCGACAAACTGTTCTCAAAAAGGATATACGATCATTCATGAGATGAAACGAAAAACAAAAGGACCTTTAAGAATACTGAGAAAATTGATAGATGGCAGAAGCCAAGATGACTCAGGAGAGCAAGTCACAACAACAACGGCCGTGCACTCAGACTAAACAACGCGTACTCTACTTCTATTTTGATAAATGTGAAGCACGTGTATCGAGATTTATCGTAATATTTTTTCTTTTTCCAAAAAAAATCTTAGTTACCTCAAATTTTCATGATGGTAATAGCATGTGTGTCCTCACTCACAATAAAATTGTGATTTCTGCCAAACCGTTTCAACCGATGCCATTCAAAGTGTTCTTGACGTGAAGCTCTTTCTATGCTATTTTAAGTGAACTTTGTTCCAAGGGCCATAAATATCAGAGGCAAAAATGCGGAACTAAAATTTGGGGCTAGCCTACCGTATTTATTCGAATATAAGCCGAGCGATTTTTACACAAATTAAAACTGAAGTGAATTAAAATTTGGGCTCTAGAGGGGATCTCGACTTATAGCCGAAAGTTTTTGAAAAAAAATGTTTCCAGCGCATGGAAACTCTACTCAGTCGGGATGTATTTACTTGTTAGCCGAACTAAAGTAAAAAACACAATATGCAATCATTGGTTATTAACTTTGAATTTGAATTCGAGTGTGCGACTAGATGGTAGTTCGAACCGCATCGGTGTCTCGTCCATGTTAAAGATTCTTGATAGGGAATAACCGTGACGCTGACGGGATGTGATTACAAATTGATGGAACTTGACTGTTTGCTACTCCAAATCTTCTGGGAGACGCTGAGCGAGTGTTGTTTCGGACCGAAGGTTGACGGAATGGCGGCGCTTTCACTTCTGGTACCAGCTGAGGGACGCTTTAAACTCGGGATCCTCGCTGAATTCTTTTGTCTTTAGACGTAGCATCAATCCGCTAACAGCTATTCCTAAGCAAAACGAAGTGAGAAGGTCACCATATGATCAAAAGGATAAAAATTAGACACCTCTTGAATTTATTTTGACACTTGTAAAAACTGGCCAATGAGAATCTTTCTTACACAATTTTGTCACATGATACTACGATACTACGAGTCACACATTCAACTCACATTCACTCTGCAATCAGCTGATTGATTTACTTCTTGATCATTCCTCTGTTGATTTAAAATACAAAATCAATGTTTGACAAAAAACTTAGCTTCTCCGCTCTGTCAACCATTCCAGTATTCTTTGATCGAGCTCCGGATACTTCGGCGTGAAGCATGCCATCGTCTTCCGTTTCGCTGACAATTTAATGTCGCCGTTAAAAAGGTTGGCTTGATCTTTACTCCAGCGACGGACCATGGACTCACTGATGCCATTTCAGAGTTATTTTCAACAGCCTCTGCTTCGGCGACTATTTTAAGTTTAAACGCGAGGTTGTATGACGCGCGACGTGCCTTAAGCATGATGACAACTTGACTTGAAATAAACGATTGCGAACACGGGATTGTTTGATAGACACTACGGATGTGTAGGTACCGGTATTGCCGCTTAACAGCACAATTAGGTTTAAATTGATTTTTTGGATCACATCAATTCATGTTATGATTCGTTGCTTTTCAATTGAATAGTTAGCTTTTTTGTCCTTTGCATATTAAATCACCATAAATCACCATCGTCTAAGCCTCATTTATGACAATTAATGTGATTTTTTTCAAAAAATGTTAGGTTTCCCCATAGTCAACAATTCAGTCTTGTAATAATGAATGGGTCTCGGCTAATTGCCGGTTGTTTTCGATTTATTTTTGGTTCTCGTTATGCCGAGTCTACACGTACAAAGTTTGGGGTCACGGCTTACAGCCGAATAAATACGGTAAGTATTAAAAATTGGACCGTGACGCTATGTTTCATGACATCATTGTTTAGACAAAACTGTCTATGGCCCAGACTGACGAAACATGCATCACCAATGCCTGATCTGCTATGTGCTTCCGTTTTAGAGCAATTTTCAATTGCGTGTCGAAGGTGATCCGGGATTGCTTTGATTTTACTTAACTTTGCTCTGTAAATGGTTCGAAAAAACTTGCGCCATCCCTAGAACCAATCAGATACAGTTTGCTTCTTTTTACTTTGAGTTCTCATTGGCTTATGATTATGTAAACCTTTGCTCTGATTGATCGCTGCAATTACTTTGGTTATGGTTTTTAAACAGTCAATTGTCAATTTCACTAATATCTTTCGACTTTCCTTTTTTACCAATCAATGACATTTTTGTCACACAGACATGCACATTAAATGGGAAAGATCAAATCTGGAAAAGTATGTCTTGTTTGATAAGAAGAAATGGCGGTACAGTGACCAAGACAAAGATGGTATGCTAAACAGGCAGGATTACGAATATTTTCACCATCCAAAAGAACATGAAATCATGTTGCCCTATATTGCTGTGGTGAGTAAACCGGTTTTCCTTGTTTGGTTTTCATGGTTTTTTTTGACACCCTAACATCAGTATGGACATTCTCCATACTCTTCTCTATACATTTATAAGTTACTGACAAGCAGAATTTATTTACCAATCAAGAGTTTCTTTAGCTGGTGATCGTTTTCTTTATTCTCGGGACCTCAATATGTGATTCAGCTGTGATATTGTAAGGAGAAACTGGATGCAAGTCACTTTTAGGGACCAAAGGGTTAAAACATCGTTAAGAAACCAGGCAATTCACACTAACGCTATAGTTTTTTCCCAGGAAATACTCGATCGATATGATAAGGACGAAGATGGTCGCCTATCTTTGGACGAATATTTGGGTAAATGATTTAGATAAGTAGTCTTAGTTATTGAATTTCAATGATGATAATCATTAAATGAAATGTAACTAATACATGCCCTTGTGTGGGATGTAAACTTATATTAAGGTGCTATTACGCTGGCCTTGTCAAACGCCGTACTTAATGTTCGCTCTACCAAATAAACTATATGAAGTGAAGACATGGGAGATGGTGCGTACGAAACTGGATCACATTACATAAACATACGTACATACATAACCATCACTTCAAGCCTGGATGCGGCGTCTGCATACACATATGTGAGGGTCCAATGAATAGCGCTGTTTAATCCACCACTCGTAAATTCATTAATTTGAAGTGATCGAGTCGATTCAAATGAGTATTTTCTAGTCACTTCCGACGAGTACGAATTATGAATAGAGTTTGCTATTATACAACACTGTTCTCCATTTGAAATCTGCCGCATCGAACAATTTCCACAGCACAAGAGAAGCGTTTGAAACTTGTCTAGCTTCCTCTTAACAATAAATTTTTACCTGAGTAATTTCCAGTTTTTCAAGTAACAGCACGCTAGTGACACAGTTTTCAATTTCATCTTGCAGCCTACATCGATATGCCAGCATTCAATACCCTGTACATAGCGGACTTCAATGAAAAATACGACGTCGACCACGATGGATTCCTTAACCTGGTAAGAGGCAAAACTGTAATGTCCAGCTGCCTCGCTAACTTTTTGATTACCAAGTTCAGTTAAGTTTGTGGATTTTTTAGCACGTCCCCTCATTTTGGATTCTAACATTCGCAAGGCAGTAACACTTTCTTGATCATTGCTAATAATACTTTTCAGAAAGAAATGGAAGAATGGAGAAGGCCGAAAAACTTTAACAAAGCGCTGGGAGAGGCTCAGCATTTAATAGAGTATGCAGACATGAATAAGGTAATTATGGACAATCCTACTTCAACAAGTATTCCGGGACTGCGTTTGTTTTGCTTCACTACGCTACGTAATCAGTCCAGAAACTTGCGCTAGTCTCAGCCAATCAGATGCGAACCTTAAACCAATCACCACTCGGTCACCCGCGCTTTCCCGCGCTTTCCCGCGCTTTCCCGCGCTTTCCCGCGCTCAAGGTGTTTGCACTTTGACTTATCATTTAGCTCTTTAGGGTATTTTCTGTTTTCAGATTGGCTGTTGGGATTATTCTGGTTTTTTTTTACGACTTTCTATCGAAAAGTTCTCTTACACTCGATGGAATGTAGTAAAACCAAAACCGAACTGATCTCAGCAGCCAATCACAACAAGGGTAAAAATCACTTGGAGCCAACCAGAACTCGTAAATCCAAGTTAACTGTCTGAAGTGCAGGAAAATTTGAGATACCAAGTCACCATTGGTTAAAGCTTTGAATTTGCTTGGTTGAGAAAAAGGCGCCGGTTGTTGGGAGAGAAATACAGCTAGATTGAGCAAAACCTAAGCAGTCCTGGATTTCTTTCAACATTCGATTGAAAATTGCGCATACGACATTAGATGTATCTTTGTTAACGTTATCCTTGCTAGTCTATAGCGCAAATCCGTACTTTAGCCTGGTTTAACTCCCTGAAGCAGGCATTTATGTCCACTTGGAAAACAACTCTACAAATTTATGTTGGCAGAAAAATGTCTCCATTTAAACAAACGTTGTTTATTACTTACAGAATTCCGAATATTTTTTAGCGTGAAAATTCATATAACAGACAAGAGAATATAAGCCTTTTACATTCTCTTATTAAAAAAAATTAACTGTATATGAATTTTATATTCCCAGGATGGAAAACTAACAGCAGATGAGTTTGTCACAAGTCATGAGATCTTTGCCGGAAGCTACGTCACACAGTTTGGTCAAACATATCACGACGAGTTTTAATCCAGTACTTTTGGGCAAATGTGCTCAGTTTATTAGCTCTGTCGATGCATGTAAAAGCATTTAATCTGCTGTATATAGAAATTTAGTTTAATCGACGCAACTTCACTCAATTTTTTTTAAGTTTTAAAAATTAGGTATTGAGTCCATTTTTCAGTTGACCCCAGTTATATGTTGTCGTACAAAGTTGCATCATGGTTTACCGATCAAATTCAATCTTAAAACGGCTGGTTTCCTTTTAACAGTGGAGAGAGTGTAGTGTCAGGAGCTCGTGGCTCTGTAATATTTTTAATGTTCCCTTCCCTTCATTGGCAGTTAACTGGGATTCAATTTTCAATTGCCTCCTCCCATCCTTTATACTCTGTTGGCGACGACTAATCCCCCTTCCGTTTCCCCTGAAAATCATTTGATGCTCAACCTCCTCTCCCCCTCCCCACCCAACCCCTGGCACGGATTGGTCCCTTGGTGCTTCGTATTACCGATTAGTGCATATAAGTTAACCTCACTGTCGAGCAGCAGTTTCCCCCCTCCTCCCTTCCGTGAAAAACCTCGTTTCGGTAGCGAATCAGATTGCAATAATCAGCTTTGTTACACTGTTCAATAAACGAACGTACATCGTGATTCGCTGCAGTCTCAGTCTGTCTGTTCATATCGATATAAGCTATTAAATAACTTAAGTTATATACATACAGAAAGCTACAGAGAACACATTACTCTTTCGAACAATTCTTATTAGGAAAACAAGACACAAAGGAAATATACACAACGAGTCCAACTATCTAAAAGTGATTTATTCAAACTTTATGTCTTAGTTCAACTACACATCTACAAAAATCTACTCGACATGTTTCTTAACTTTTGGATTGTCTGGCTATCTTACTAGGAAAATAGTCTTCAAGTGACAGTTATGAACTATATACACTTTGTACATTTAGGGATACATAAACTCTTGGTCACATATGTATTCTGTTATTGTATGTGACTTTATATGTGACCTTTTCTATGATTTGTAAACGTTACTAGGAATGTGTGCTTTTGTCGAAAAAAATCTAATTACATTGCAATTTTTAAATACAATCTTCATCGCCACTTGATTTATAATGTTCGGTCTAAAAACCTTTCAGGTGATAAACATTTGCGATGACACCTAGTTATCAATGCTTAGTGGACAATTTGAGATCCCAATCTTGTTGCAAGCGCCCTTTTTATTGATTACAGAACGATATTTCGAATCTGTCAACACCTCCCAAATTTAATTATTTTAGAGAAAAAAATGTCCTTGTCAAATTAAATTTAGGTTAGTATTCAACGGCATAGCTCATCGCTTTTTTGGGAATTTACGGTATTTGTAGGTATTGTCAATAAAAAAGTTGTGTACTTCGTTGCCAATCTTTCGAAGAAGGAAGCTTCAAGTGACATTTTGCATGCTTATCACTCTGTTGCCACGAGAACCAAATTTCCGTCATTACCATTTCAAGATCGTCCTTAACATCCCTTCGATACGAAAGCATGGTTACATTTCATAAAATTGTAAATAATGACGTCTTCCCCGTTTAATAAATGATGCTTCCAGGCAACTAAACTGACCCTAAAGGAACCATTGACGGTTAGCGGTGTTACGTCATAGGGTTATTGATTCCAAATATCCTTTTTAAAACAGCACTTTTAAGCCAAAAGCCATCTTCCCTTATAATCGTCTTTTTTTGCATGACTCGGCCAGTCCCAACACATTTTCATAAAATGTATTAACCATTAATAAGCTCAGTTAAGTTGAGCTATAAAACGATGACCTATGAGCTGAAGATAATGAAAATGTCAGATTTTGTTTCGTCCGAGCAAAGATGCTTTATAGATCCAAGGGCTACTGAATTTCACATTTTTATGAAATGAATAAACAATATTACAAATGTGTAAACAAATATTTTTGTTTACAAGAAACATTTTCGCTCACTTAAGATCCATTAAGCCATTAAGTTTCGATATATTTAAAGCACAACTATGTCTTTGATATATTAATTCGCGTGCAATGAAGACACCAAATCTTCTCTCAAGAATACGTTTAAAAATGATGTCAAGGCTGGGTTTTACTTAAAGCACGCTTGATACGATTTTACTGACTAAGTAGCCGACGACACCTATACCCAAGCACTCTTCCCCTTGTTACGACAGTGGGTCGTGCTTTTGACTTTATTGCTCTCACGCTCTCGCACTTCGTTTCAATGAAAGTCTTCTGGGGGTAGGTTTCTGGGGGGGGGGGGGGGAGAGGTGGGAGGGGGAAGTGTTTAACTTCTCTCCCACTTCCCTTACCTCCATAGATGACACGTAATCTCGGGAAGGGTTCATTTCATATCCGCTAGGTTTGGTATCGTTGGTTTCATTCCACTTCCGGTAGGGTGGGTACTGTAGGTCTCATTGACAGCCGTTTCTGCATGGCGTAATTTTGTCGACTGCTGTTGTTTGTTGTGGCAGCGGTAGCAGCAACATCTCCATTGGAAGTTGATGTATTATTAAACAAATGACTATCCCTCCTCACAGGCCGTCTGGGTTTAACTTCATTGAGTTCATCAGTAATCAGAAGACTACACTTTCTTCCACCATTTGCAGCACTGTTCTCAGTGCAGCCGCTATCAGAGCTGCCATTGGAATCACCACTCATTCCATTCTCGACGACGGCCGACGCCTTAAGAGCGTTCGGAGCATTAACGAGAACTCGACGTCGCTTCTTCGGTAATTTAAGTCTCGCCTGGGCGTGAGAATAGTACAAAGAAAAATTGTTGACAATTACAGGAACCGGAAGTGCTATCGTCAGCACTCCACAAACCGCGCAAATGCTGCCAATAAATTTACCCATAGGCGTTATGGGTGCCATGTCACCATAACCCACGGTCGTCATGGTAACCACGGCCCACCAGAAGCAATTTGGTATGTCGCAGAATTTCGTGTTGGGAACGTCTTTCTCCCAGTAATAAATTAAACTAGCAAATAGGACAACTCCGATGATCAAAAACGAAATTAGTAGAAGTAGCTCGCGCACGCTTGCTCGCAAAGTGTGTCCCAAGATTTGAAGCCCGGATGAGTGACGAGAAAGTTTGAAAATCCGGAAAATTCTGATGAGCCGAATTATATTCAAGATCTCCACGTTGTCACTGTTCTCTGTAGCGTGGTATAGGCTGACGTAAAACGGCACGATCGCCAAAAAATCTATCCAGTTCATAACTTTTTTGAAGAATGCCAATTTATGTGGACAAAAGATGAATCGAACCAAAAGTTCCAGCGTAAACCAGGCAACGCAGATTGCTTCCAAGATTTTAAGCGCCAGCTCGGGTTTTTCCTCACGGAAATATTGTATGGACTCCAAACAGAACAAGATCACTGACAGGACGATCAGTGTCAGTGTCGTGTATGCAATGACCTGAATACATAAACAAAATGATCACCATTTAAGTTTTATCAAACATTAAGAAATACACGTTTTCAACGGTCCTCGTGGAATGAAATCAAAGCTAGAATAAAACTGGTCAGTTCAGACTGGGAAAGAAAGATTTGAGCTTTAAGAATATTCTTCGGCGGTTTTGTCAACCCAAATCACTTCAAACCGTTAAACTAGCTGAAAGCTTTTTAAGTATTTTGCTTGTGCTCTCGCGCGGTACTAAATTATGTTTAGGAAATCATTTCTCTGCTCATATTTCTCTCTTTTTCTCAACTAGAGTAGTGTCACCTCCCTCCCCCAGTCTGCTTGTCTTCATTTTTTCTCTGTATTCAAGGTAATACAAACGCCTTCGAGCCAGTTCGTCTTATAATATATTAATATATGGTCGACGTGGGCAACTGGTAACGTTGGTACGCATAGATCCTTTGTTATGTCGTTTCTTAGCTACGAGGTTTGATCCCGAGAAACAACTAATTAACATGTCGTTTGTGAAGAGCGTTTTAGGACAAACAGACCCAGTGTTAAAAATAATTTCGAGAGTTATTTTACTTGACTAAGAAGCCGTTCAGCCCTGCCTGGGCTGTGAAATACACCAATTTCAAACAACAAAAACTTTTACTATTGGTTTAGTTTTTAGTCACTGACGTTAAAAATCGCAGCGTATTTCTTTTTCCCACGGTATCAAATCATCACCAGTACAAAACTCCGTCGATTGCAACATGGTTTAAGTTAGAGATCGAACCGACGCGAAATATGTTATCAAAATTGTTATCAGCAAATTGTTCTTCTCGGCGAGCGCAAGGTCTTCAGATTGGTCGGTATTAGAAGCGTAACTAGTGGCAACCGTCAACATTGTGTACTTATAGTATCTAAATACATTCACCTTCTAATAACTGGCTTTGAAATCTCTATACTCGGAGAATTTTCTTAAAACAAATATTTGCCAACAGTAAGCTAAATCATTTATGTGCGTTTTCCCTTCTTTATTGTGAAGAATTCTCGTTTCATAAATCGTACATAATTTCAATTCACCAGACAGTTCTTTTTGATGTATCTACTTAGCTCCGGGTTCTAGTGATACGGCTAACGAATGCCCTATTTCCATAACACCGATAAATCACCACAGTGAAATATGTTTTCCGTCCATCACAGCAGAACGAAAGTAAGATGAATCCAACTGAATGTGAGTGTCACAGCGAGTACAAAAATACTGAAAATAAACGAGCGAACGAAAATTCGTTCCTGATAATCTTTCATCCGCACGACTCAAGCACTTAAATGGCTTTTGAAAGCAATTTTCTTCCGAAGAAGATTTAAATTTTCTCAGCACTCTAGACTTCACAACGTGAATTTAACTCACATTTCCTCTATAGCTGAATTGATTAAATTTCGCTTGGAACCAACCAGCAGCACTTAGACTCGATTTATAGTACACCAGCATTGTAAATTAACTACTTGAACGTCACAACCAAATACGTTTTCCTACAAAAAAGTAAACTTTGGTCCAAGCTTTGAGGGCCACAAGTATATTAAAAATCGGAATAAAATTTCGTTTTGTAGAGAAAAAGAGACTCAGATCTCTTGAATTGTTTTTGAATAAGATAAGTATACTTCAGTTTCTAAATCGCCCCTTCGTGTTTTAAACGATAATTATTCAATAGACATGCTGGGAGACTGGTGAAATAGTAAAGAACTTGAGAGATAAAGAAAAAACGTTTTACTAAAAATCAAGGATCACCATTTCTTCGTTAAAATAAAGGAATAATTTCCATCTGAGTCTTTTATCCGCTCGCTTGTTAAACAGGAGATACTTCTAAAGCCACCAATTACGTGAAGAATTTAGACCTTGATTAAATCGAGCAGACTATAATTTCCAGGATTACAAGAATTCATAGCTCACCAGGAATCTTGTATAAAGCAATCATTGAGGCACTCTGTCTCATAAATATTTTATTTCCTATCTGTGGGTACGGTTTACTCATGTTACAAGGTAGTTACAAAATTTCAATCGAAGTTGATGCGTTTTTTTTACCCCTTTTAAGTCTGTGCATCTAAATATAACCGCCTGTGCGAAATGAAATCTGATCGCGATTCAGAGAGATCCTTCTTTGTAGCTTTATATTTCAACACTGTTATTGTGTTATGCGTTAAAATATTCGGAGCGAAATACTAGTTTAAATATGAATTTTAAATATCCCCCTCTTCAAAAGGTCAGAAATTTTCGTCTTTTCATTCAACGAAAACCCCAAAAAGATGACTTCTACAGTTTACGAAAGCTCACTAGCATTTTATTCACAATATTTATGATTGAGGTTTAGAACTTTTTTCACGCAACAAATTGTCCATACTATATTTTGTATATATACGTGCTTGCTCCGCGGGAAATAACGTAAACATCTCCGAGCGAGATATGACTTAAAGTTGAAAAAATCACCCATGATGTTTCGAAAACTGATGAATTCAACGAAATATCGTGGATCTAAGAGCTCTTCTATTTTTCGCGGGTAATTTACGTCAATAGATCGCGGTTAAAAGTTTAAAATCGAGCGGTTTGTGACTTCGATTAAAGTACTCAAGCCGAACTACAAATGTATTGTAGAAGATTCGATTTTTCATCGATGAGTAAAACAGGCTTCGGGCGTATATAAGGTTTCTTTTATGACCTTGCTTTTCGAGGCGCGCTACCGTTTATTGCAACAATTAGAAAATATCCTTCAAAACTTATTCGTGGCTTCGAACATAACCTAGTTTTCCTCTCATTGCTATAAAAAGTGCCGTTGGGAGTTTAATTGTAACTTTGAAAATCTTGCGATACAGCGCGCGTATTATTTTTTATTTCTTAAATGAGCTCAAATTGAAATGGTTTCTAAGGGTTTCTCACCACTTCCAAAACGGCCTTGTGCCTTTAAACTATAATTTACACTAACCTTCGCAAGCTTTGAAGAATACGGCTCCTCCATTAAAGTCCAAATTCGCGGCTGATATTTCTGCCACCAAGTTACATTTGGTTCGGTTTCCGCCGCGAATGTGAAGCCGTATCGGCCAAAATCAGGCTGTTCTTCATCGTCAAAATCGTTTTCGAATTCCACTCCTTCGAACGCAGCGAGCGTTTCTTGTGCATCTCGATGTTGTCGATACGTTAACCAGCAACAGGACTCCACTTGCTGATCATCAATTCCCCAAAAATTCAGCTCGTCTTCGAATAAAGGTCCACAAACATCCAACGGGCAATGAAGATATCCCGTGCGATAATAGTTTAAAACATTAGAAAATACGCTTGGATGGCGGTCAAAAAAGTATTCTCCCATATCTGCATCATAGTCCACGGAACCAGGCGAGGCATCTGCAAGCCACGACAAACGAGTGTCGGGAATATTTTTTAGTGTACTACGATACGTTTCGTGTCTGATACCACCAACATTAATGCTTATGCGATCTTTTCGTTTCGCTGTTTGCGGCGGCGAGGACGATGTTTGACTGCGTTGCTTGTGCAGCTCACAATCTTGCACGTTGTTTGAACTGCCCGGAATTTCCACATCTTGCATGCTTGGTTCCTCCTCTTCTTTGTCTAGTTTTTCTTCTTCCCTTATGCTAACAATTTCCTTGACTGCAACCGTATTCAACTCATTCATTTCCAAAGGGAATTCCTCATCGGCGCTGGGCGTTTTTTTCTCACCCCAACTCTGCCACAAATCCCAGAAAAGATTATTTTAACAGTCCACGTTGGTGCACTTGTGGTTTTGCGGGCAAAAACTCCGTAACAAATCTGAGCCAAGAAATTCGAAAATTTCTCACTCGACAGGTGCGTGGTTCTTTCAACCTTGGTCAACAAGAAACAAGCAATTGAACATATGCTTTCAACCAGTATGATTTTCCGCGAATCATCTCTATTCCTTGTGGTTGAAATTGTTATGAGATCAATTTACCCGTCTGCAATTTGTTGATCAGTACAAACCAGACGACAAAAATCGATTTTTTGCTCCACGAAAAAGGCTCTTTGCCAGAAAAGCTTGTATAACTCTCGCAATGTTTATATTCACTATTTGCATTTGGTCGCGCGGCGAGAAAGGACGAGTGATTTGCATTCGAAAGCCTTAGGCGATTGAAAATTTCATGCAAAAAACTTAAACTTTTCGAAGCTGTCATTCAAGTCATTGTCAAGGAAATTCAGGGCGCACGCGTAATATGTCTTCAGCTGTAAACCCTTGCAGGTGGTCGTTAAATATTATCTGAATGCAATTTCTATACGCGTTTGATAAGCGCTTGAATTCTACATTTCTACAAGTTCTAGTTATGGATTCTTAAATTTCACGAGGCGATGACTCTTTAGCGCGAAAAATATAAAACGTTATCGAGATTCGATAGACTTACTGCTGTCAAAAGTACATTCGACCAGTTTGTAGAGTACGCATCCTTGTTATATTTGTGTACAGTACAATGAAGTAATATACGGTTGTGAATCCTATAGTTTGTCATATAGCAACAGCAAAAACAACAAAGATGTATGGAATTTGTTTACTTGTAAATAAAATATTTAAGGGAATTGCAGCGGCCCGTTTGAGGGTGTTAAAAATTTAGGGTCAGCCGTAAATGAGTGTTTTTAAATCGAGCTTTTTCAAGGTACGAGGAAAATAGGTGCTTTGAGACAAAGTGTAACAATTGTAATACTAAATAACAATGACTTTCACACCACTAAAATTTATCAAACTCCTCTGACTTCCATGTTGATACGCCTCTGATATCTGTTTTTAATTTCATTTGTGAGATATATGGGTCTCTCAAAAAACTGGGTTTATCTTATAAGTCTTGGTCTAGTGAACTATAACGTCTAAAAATGAGGATCAAGAAAATTGATGATGAAATTCGGTTTGAACACGATGACATAAAAACAGAAAATTAATCTAGGTCAGTTTGTGAAAAGAAATACATCCCTTTTCAAAGCTTAAACTGTCTAGTCCTAAATGCGTTTATCTTTAAACTGTAGAACTGAATGAAGTTCGTAGAATTCAAAGTTGAACTTTCCACAGACTTTCGGGAACATTCCGTCGCAGTGAAACTCAATTAAATTCATTAAAAACACTTAAAACGATGGATCTGACCTGAACTAACTATTAGAGGACTTACCGCAACATAGGCTCCAAGAATATCTTTTTATCTAATATATTTTAAAAAACGCCAGAAAATTTGTCAGCGGAGTTATTATTCAGTTTCAGTCACATTTTAGTTCATTTGAAATCTACTGCCTGTATGCTTATAAATGGTTTTCTAGGTTCGAATGGTTTGATAATTTCATCTATGGAGGGGATTGCATTACAGTAGGCAACGGCAATTTCACACAAAAAATCCACTGTTTACTAACAGGACATAATAAATTTTGCGAAAGGCAGAACTTCAATGTGGCGGACTTGACGGCCTACAATTCTTAGGAATTCGTTCCAACAAATTTTGTCCTCCCTAAGCAAAATGTTAGGCATCTTTCTGAATAAGGTAAGCTTAAAGGAACATAACTTCATTACATTGAACGAAGTCACATTTGAAGATCAAACGACAATGTTCCATTAACGTTCCATAGTTCTCATTTTAAGCTTTAAAATAAGTCGCAATACATAAGCACGGAGATCTCACCACTCCAACTCACCTACAATTATTGTAAACCGGAATGCTGAAGGCTGAACTAGCAAGAACTATCAAGGGAAATCCTCAATGAGGCATCGAAAGAAATCAGGAATTGAATTATATTTTAATTTGTTAAGCCCTAAAGTAGAGTTAGAAAAGTGGCATCTTCCTCTCAACCAAAAGCAAATAATGCTAACGGCCAGGTACATTCGTGTACTTGAGGTTCTAATAACCTCTTGTGACATCTAACTAGGGTCTAATTAGCCGATGCAATACCTTTGGTTTAGTTTAACCCTTAAGTCCCACGAGTGACTAAGACAGAGTTTCTCCTTACATTATCAATACAATATCATGCAGACAAGTGATAAGAGTAAAGAAATGCATCAATTTAAGAAAATTTTCGATGATCGACATAAGAATTGTATGGCACAGTAGGGAGAATTACTAATGAATCTTGGGACCGAAAGGTTTACCCGCTGCATGGAAAAGCCATTATCAGTAGGATTGATAAAAAAACCAAACTGTTACTGACAAAATGTTTTGAAAATTTTACTATTTCGAAAAGTTTAGTGGAAAATGACTCGTGAGAGCATCAATTTGCGTGTTGCCACAACAAACATGAACTTAAAGATCAGTGGCCACATTCTCCATACTCTTTATTACGCATTCCCTTTAATACTGACAAGGAGAATTCTTTCAACAATCAGAGCTTCTTAGGTTGGTGATCATTTCCTTTACTCTCATGAATTTATCAAATGACTCGGCAATAAAAATGTAAGGAGAAATTACTGTCCACTCTCAGGGTTGAAAGGATTAAATGAAATATAAACAGAAAAGCGAAACAAGATTACAGACACGAATTCAGAGATATGAGATTTTTATTTCACCTTGTTTAAATAATGTATCACTCGATACAAACTGGTTCCTAGCTGTGTAGAGTACGTTTTTTTCTACGCTACAATCAAACTCATTTTTTTCCAGTGGAAATTCGATACAAGTTGATAATTTCATTATCATTGTCAGTGTATCAACTTAAATTACTCTCCTTTCCCACACAATAACACCGATATCAAGATTACTTTTAAATAAACCATATTTACTATAAAAATCATTGCAAGCGTAAATGGAGTCGACAAAAAGAATTGACCACTGAATCGTACCCTTGGAGTGAAAGCTGAAATTTACGTTACAAATTTGTAATGATAACTTAGTTCTATAAAAAAACTTATTCCTACTATTCTTATGTCAAGCAGTCAAACATGATAAAAAAAAAAAAAGATACATAAAAATTCTAAAAACTGATTTAAATGCATAGTAGAGTAAGTATTTAATGCAGGCCCATATCATCAGCCCTGCAGGAGACGCGTTTCTCCGGCCGCGGGAAGATTTGGGGATTAGAACAGTGCTACACCCTCTGCTGATCTCTATTTGGTTTTCATTACTCAAGACTTATACTTTTCCGCGAGGGGCTGCAACGTTCGTGTCAAAGCCTGCTATTTTTGAGGGCCTGCTCACAAGCTAGTCAAATTATATAGACCAAGCTCCTTCTGATACGTGTTACTTGGCCTAAATGCCGGACAGTCAATTATTATTAAAATAAATAAAATAAAACATTTAGGTGTGACATGAACTTTGTACAACTGATACTTAAAAAAAACCAACAAGGATTTCATTAGTCTTTCATCTATTCATATCTGTAGAGAAACACAATAAAGTTTTCCTTTATATTACTTTCTTTTAATAAAATGCGGTATACGTAAGTCAATCTGTCGAATGAAAGACACTCTCCTTTACAATTTAACACCGTTGGAAGATGTATTGCATGACATTAAGAAAGACAACACCGGATAATACTCTAACACTGTTTACTTTGGGGCCGGTTGTTCGAAGAATAGATAACCCTATCCGTTGGATAAATCTCTATCCGGTAGAAAGTACACTAGGTTTTGTTAACTCTTATCTGCTGGATAGCGTCATCCGCCCTTTGGACAACTGGGCCCAGGTGGCGATCTACGACCTGGTTACTTATAATCCTCCCGTATCTACCTTATATGTCCCCTTATAGACTCAAACACGGGCTCTTAAAAGCTCAAGAAGCACACCTCCTACGAAATTATTCCACCCTCTCCCCACAAAATAAAAAAAGGAAATAAATTAAATGCAATTTAAAAAATCGTATTGTAGATCATTTTATCCTTAAATTCGAAATCTTTCATAAAATTCCGTATCTTCTGGACAAGATACTGGGTCAGAATAAGAAAAAAAATCCAGGGGCCAGGAAGGGGGGTCTTACGGACAACAGAGGGAAAGAGGGAAAGGGGGATTAAAATGCACTAGAGCACACCCCTGGCTACTCCCTTGATAAAGCCTTATGTAAGTTAAATACGTAACATAACAGAGAAAAGTACTGAACTCGTAAGAATCTGTTCTTTGTACGTAAAACTACCAACATAACGAACACATACTTAATTAAAATGACTCAGTTCCGGGGGTTTTTTCATCAAATCCCAGGAGCCGTACCCAGTTTCTTGTAAGCGGTTGTACAACATAGTTCTGGTCTTTTGATAGTCTGTTGCCAGCTCTTTGGCGCTGCGGTAACTCTGTGCATCAAGAATTTGACGATGTCCAAGATCTTGGCTGTGTTTGATAACCTTGAAGGCAAACGAGTGTTAAGACGTTTCTCTTTCATCTCCAAATAAATCATCAAATGTAAGGAATGCGATGTACAAAATGTTTATTTTCAAAACAGATAGCACAACTGTGTAATTGAGATTGCTGCTTTATATTTTGCCCACACAATGACGAGTTATGTCTAACATATAAACTTTTTGTACTAATGACATATTTCTTTCTGATACGATCATTTTTCGAGGATAAGAAAAAAAAACGGTAAAAGCCTTACTCAAGTGTCTCAATCACAAGTTTATAGGGAAAACGGCTCATGGACGACATCTTGTCTCCAAACTGACATTTTCCCTTTTAATTCCCAAGAAAACCTCTGACTGCCGAAAATCAGTCCATTTTTAATATCATAAAACCTTTTGAGGGCAAAAATCAAAGAATGCCGTCTTTACCAATGAGATTATATAACAGAACTTGTACACATCTTCTTGGCGAATTTGTGGACGAATCGGCAGATGTCGAACTCTTGAATACACAATTTCTAAACTTGGAAATACTATTTTATGTCAACATGACAGGGGTTTCAAAAACGTTTTCCCTAAGCGGTTGCCGATGGTGCAATAGGTAGCTGTGCCCGAAGGAGGGGCCGCGAGCGAAACCCAAACAAGCGCTTGCTTACACGCTAAACAGACGGCGGTAAGAGATCTGACGGGCAGCGGTCGACCACAAGTGACCAGCTTTTATTGTAGCCCCTGCCTGAACATCAACGATTTTCATGGGCAGTCATAAACTAAGTAAAACTGCAAGCGAATCAAGTCGTCTTTGGACAAAGTAAGTGATAAGTGAACTCGGCGCAACAATCTCGTCCAACAAAGGATTACGATAAATTTTGAGCCCCATAAGCTGTGTGATATTTCAAACACATCATTCATCTGGGGACATATGTTTCATTCCTGTACCTCCTCATACGATAATAAAGCACTCACCTCTTTCAAGCTCGCGTACAAGGCCTGCCGACTCAGACGAGATGGCTTGCCCATCTTGCTCGGTGCAATACCGAGGCATCCATCAAACACCTCGACTGACGTGTCCTGACCCGCTGACCAGTTTAACGATAGCACCTTGGTTTTACATTTTGTTTCAACTTCTCGCGTGCCGTCCTGAAGATTGAAAAGGCAAGAGAAGCATCAATCGGGGAAAAATCAAAATTTTTATCAACCCTGCTGCTCTTTCTCATTGATCATCCAGTCAAATCAAGCCACTCTTCTCATCTACCGAGTTTTCTCTCAAAAAGGAAGCAAATTCGCGCCATCCTCTCGACAAAGTTAAAAATTAAAATAACTCAGCAGAAATAATTATGATAAGCTATGATAAAGCAAATTTCAATTGAGAGTCGAAAATAATCCGGGGTTGTGGTTTTTTGCTTTATTTCACTGTGATTGGTCCAGAAAACTCGCGCCATTCTCTGAACCGGTCAGATGTGAATCTTAAACCAATCGCGACTCAGTCGCCCGCGTTTTCCCGCGCTTTCGGCAGTTTAGTAGGATTTATCTTGAGTTCCCATTGGCTATTTAAGATATTATCCTTTGTTGTGATTGGCCATAATGACTGCTTTGGATTTGGTTTTATGGCTATCCAAAGAAAAGCGCCTTAAAACTTTAACCAAACACAAATCGGTCAATCATTTACTACGCGCTTCCGACGGTGTGTCCCTCCTACAGTTGTAACTGAGTTATGTTATGGTTTTCACAGACCTGCATGACAAGGTGGCCTTCCTCCAGTTTAGGATGATTGACATGGTAAGAACCCGGAAGTTTGTTTGAAAAGCTGTTATCATTGTCACGCTCCACACGCATGCTCACAGCACGGCTGAGGTGGCCTGAGTGAAAGAGCTTTCCAAGAATAATGGAGTTGATGTAGACAGGCTCAATCAAGACGCTGAGAAGAGACCCCTGGACACCTAATACAACAACACGCATGCGTATCATCAATTTATAAGGAAAAGTTAAATAGCACGCTTTGTTTTGTTTTACGTTTGACTTTCTTTCTCAGCTAAGTTGAGTTAACCCTTTCTCTCTCACGATCCGATTGATAATTCTCCTTACTGTCTACCATACAATTCTCATGATGTTAGTTCAAAGAATTTGGTATTGGATCAACTAAAAAACCCATATTTTATATGTGTCTTTATTCTCTTCCGCTGGTCTGCGTGACATTGTATTGATATCGTAATGAGAAATTATGCCTTGGTCATTAATGGGAGTTAATGTAAACGGTTAAATCTAGTTGCTCCTTACTTAGTAAAATAAACTAGGTGGCCATAAATCTCGTCATCCATATCTTTATCATTATGGCTTTTTTTAATTACTTTGGTTAAGGGGGGGGGAGAGGGGGCATTGAAGAATTTCAATCTTATAAAATTACAAACCTAGGACGTTCCATTTAGCTATTTTGTCACTACATGAAGCAGTGCGCAACCTCTGACCACTGTGGATTCCATCAATAGTCTGAATACCATCCTGAGGATCCAAAGGTATTGTTCCTTCTCCTTTTTCCACTTTTGTTCGTAACAGGCCTTGCTGCCTGGAGCGAAACAATGCTTTACTTTCAGTGGCATCTTCTGGGCTGACAAGTAAATGTTATAAACCTGTCATCTTTGTACAAACATACATACCAAGCCAACATTAAAATCGTCTTATGGCCAAATGGCCCTTAACACCCTAAAATCAGCATGCATATTCTCTCCACTGTTCCCTTTACATTTCCTAAGGTGCTGACAAGGAGAATTTGTTTGACAATCAAGAGATTCTTTAGTTGGTGATCATTTATTTTATTCTTGTGACCCTAATGTTTGATTCAGCAGTGATACTGTAAGGAGAAATTAGATACTGGTCACTCCCAGGAGGTCAAAGGGATAACGGAGTTTCTCATGTACATGTATCCGCTTTCCTCACCAACACATAATGGCAAGTGTTCCTACACTTCTTTGCCAGGCCAGTTACCTTGCTGGCTAATTCTTTAGAACAGTTCCCTCCTTCTGTTGTAATTACTTCCCACCCTATCCACAGGTTTGTCCTGTTTCCATGACAGTTCCCTGAACCCATTTCTACTCCTCAGTGACATAAGGCAGTGAGTATGTCTCCCCTTAACTATAACTTTCATACAAATTCCAAATTAATTACATTGAACAAGTCAATTCAATCAATTTGAGGATGGCTCAAAACAGAATACAAGATTCTGTTAAATATGCAGCCTTGATTATTTCCTTATTTCAAAAATTAGTGTTAAAAAATACTTTAAACTCATAAAAGAATAAAGATAACTACAATAAAAATTGGCACTAAACTTCTAAATATTACACAGGTAACCCTTGCATTGGTGAGTAGCATTAATGTCAGTATCTGACCAACTTTGCACCTACCCCTCCCCTAGCCAAACAACAGTCAACTGATAACAAGTTAGGATTAATGTTGGGTCAGGAGAGGGGTAGGTGCACAGTTGTTCAGACACTGACATTGCTCTGGTGTATTCATGCAGTATTGGACAATATCAATTAAAAATAGTCTGTATGTTTAGGCTGCCAGTTACCTGGAATAATTTTCATTCACAAAGATGGCAGCATCACCACAGGGAGCTGTGCTCACATATAGAAGAAACTTTATTCCATCCCTAAGCTGAATCTTTCCTTGCCTTTCCTTCTGTACAAAGATGCTCTTCACATCTGTTTGTCCACTGAACAAGACTTTCAGATGGAAATAGAAAAATCTCAGCAGACTCCTTCGTGCTATCACCTCAGCATGCGAGTCATTCACTGTTGTTCCATCCATGCGCAGGTGATCACCACTAATGCATCTTTTGAATAAAAAGGAGAGAGATTGAAAAGTTCTCATTGTATATACAATGTTTGATAGAACAGACTCAGACTGGCATCTAGTTTCTCTTCGTTGAAAAAGTGATTACAAAGAATGATCAGAGGTTTATACATTTGCTTGAAAAACCCTCGAACACCCAAGATCTTATTGACACTTATCCCCTGAAGTTGCTACACATTTCCTTGTGAATAAGTTAGGAGAATTTGGTGTTAGATCAAGATAACAAATTGTACCTGATTAGTTTGAGTATTCTCATTCATGTTTGCTGGATGATGTATGGATATTGTAGGGAGAAGTAACATGTTAATCACTGGTGGAAGTTAAAGAGCTCATATGATGCAAGGGTTACAGTTAACCTACTTGTTTCCTGTTCCCAAACTCACAACAGCCCCAGGATCATCATCACCATCCTGCATTACAAATGCTGCCACAACTTTGTACCCAGCAAATCTCCAGCCCTCTGGTGCATCACGACTCAGAATTGACAAGTGGTTCCAACACATTGCTGCTATCTCATCCCCTTCACTGGTGGTCCCTGGGTTGTAAACATGGTGGAGCCCTTTCAGTTTTAAAATAGATGCCACTGCATGTTGAGCAGCAGCCTCCTTCGCTGCCTTCTTAGTTCGACCAGCTCCCAAGTCATACAGCTCCTCACCAACTTTGTAAGCACAGTAATGGAGGGTAGGGTCTATTTTTCCCTCTGGTTGTTTTTCCAGTGCATGTGGTTGTGGCAAGTGGTGGGCCTGGCAGAGCTCATACAAGGCGCTGACTGTGCTTTTACCATCAGTTAGGGACAGTTTGTGCTCTTCAGGGGGAACTGAAATTTCTTCTTCAGCAGTGGAGATCCTCTTTGTTAAATCTTAATGAAATGGTAATAATTAGTACCATGTATCACGCAGACAATTTTTCTCTTAAGCAACACTGAAATCATAAAGATTGAGAATCTTCTTTTGTTTTCAAGCTTCTGTACTTGAAAACTCTTAAAACCACTCTCTAGGCCTTTAATAGATCTTTAAAAATCTTTGTAGATCTGCAGAAAGAGTCAGATATTTTGGAAATCCTGTTATTCCCTAGATAAACATCTCCAGCCTGTGCATCCAAAAAATGTTGGCAGGTGCAGTGTGCAATGAATCAAAGATTCTTACCAACATTGACTTGGAAACCCAAACTTTGGAGAGCAAGTGCTGCTGCTTCTCTCTTTGCCTCTTTCTTATTGCGACCATTTCCAGTGTCATATGTCACATCACCCACCACTGCTCGGAAGTTGAATGTTCTGAGGTGGTCAGGGCCTGAATAACCCATATCTTCAAATTCAACCTATAAACATGGATCATTTGCCCTTCAACATTGTGAAGTGATTTATGTGCAACCTCTCCAAACAACATTTATTTAATAAGTTAGAGCAGTTTTTAATTGAGTATTGCTCTGTGATTGGTGCAGAAAACTTTCACTGCCATCTCAGCCAATCAAATACCAAACCAAAAACAATTCCCAGCCGGGTTTCTTGTGTTTTCCTGTGCTTTAAACAGGTTGCTTGTTTCAACTTTTTGAATTCTCCTTGATGATTTTATCTTTGCTCTGATAATAGTTGCAATTATTTTGGTTTTGTATTTTCTCTATCGAAAACTGCTCTTTATGGAAAACAGTGCTAAGAATAAACAAACATATCAGACAAGGGGTATCATCTTAATGTAACAAAAATATTTTAAACAATTTCAATATAGATGTGTAGCAAGTGGATGGGATACTTTTAAAACAGGTCAAAACAAACTGTACAAGTCTCTATGAGACAAGTGTAAGAAATCTGCTGATCATGGTTACCATAGTCCTCTCCTCAAAAAAAATTTAGCTGCATAATTACTCTCAACTGTCATTGAAATTTTTAGAAGAATCTTTTGAAAAGTTTAAGGAAATCTTTATCCAAATGTTACCTTAACTCCTTTCTTTTGTCCATATTCATTCAAAATGCTGACAGGATGCCTGTCAACTTTCATCTGATTAGCCTGGCCAATAACTCCTGGCGTGGAAGCTGAGAGAGACCACAACCAAAAGGTTAAAATTCACCTCAAATATAGGCTTTACCACAGTTACTGTCCATTGGTAATTCACACATTAACAAGATGCCCAATGTACAAAGAAGCGATGAAGGGCATCCTAAAGAGCATCCTCACATGCTCTTATCTTTGTAAATAGAAAAAAAATGTTAATCTTAAGTTGGAAAACAACTAAGCATGCTCTCAATTGCTGCTCTAATCCAAAATTAGGATCCCACCTTAACAAAAATCTCCTTATACCCCTGTTCTCACTGTGCCACCTTCCTTCAACCTAAAACCCACTTTAGTTAACCTTGGAAAAATTCTTTAGCAAATCTATAAAGGAGTTCCCTCAGAATTTTGAGCTTCTCATAGTTGTGCAATCAAACAATGCCACTGGATTAAGAGTTTCTGGAAAGTTGTCCTTTTTGCAAGTCTAAGGAGATTTGAGACAACTTGATACCACTGTGTGTAACAAAACAATGAAAATATTGGAGAACTGCAAAGTACCTATTTCGACGGGCATGTCAAACAGGCTTTCCAGAGCATGCATGGCTGCATTCTTCTTGGCCACAATCTTGGTTGGACCAGAACCTTCTTTAAAAATCCTCTCTCCAACAATGACTTGGCATGAAAAAGTCTTCTTGTGATCAGGGCCCAAGTGAGGAAGATCCTCATATGAAATCTGAAAAGGGTTGGAAATCTTAGTTATTGCTAGAAAAAGTCACAATTACAAACAATAGAGTTTTTGGGTAAAAAATATCACCCTTGCCTTGTGCAAAGCAATAAGGTTACAACTATACACAACAAAGTTTTGTTTGTATCCCTTATACCTGCTTGACTCTACAACTTGTTGTAAGCAACAACTGACATTTATTCATGTGCTCATACATGAGATATTTCAAATAAGTTTACTTTAGGAGGGGTAAGAATCAAGTAAGAATCGGTCATCAGTTTGGGTACGAACTGACTCAAACTTTGGCACAAACTCTGAGCAAAATCACTCAAACTTAGGAACAAAACAACTGGGTACCAAGTGACTGGATACAGACTTGATGGCTTTGAGATCCATCCATACAAGCAAAATACATTTTGCCATGCATCTGTTCAGTGATTATTAATAATAACTTGGTTATTCCAACATTGAAACTAAGGGAAGGGGGGCACTTCAGAAACAGATCAGGTAAGGATAAATTGTAGCAAGAATGTCTTGTGAATTCAGTTGCAAAATGCACTGGGGTTCCTGTTACCTTCAGCTGGTTCCTCTGACAGTGCTCATTCAAAAGCATGATGGGATCTTTGCGTAACAAGACAGCTTTTCCTGGGGCAGGACCACCAGGACCAACAGACCAGTGAGGACTTTTCTCTGAGGCGTCATAAAGACCTTGACAAGACAATATTCAAAGTTGGATTACCACACCAACCCTGGAGATGAACTTTTATTGTTACAAAAACATGATTAGCATGTTTTCATGTGCAAATTATTTTCACTGGGGCAAAGAGTTATAGTGCAAACATGGGCTATTCTCTGACATTCTCTTAACAATACTCCCAACTTTTAATGCAGTCCTCTGAAAGAGAAAAATCAATACCCTATTTCCTGAAATAAGCTCTTTTGAATTTCAGCAGAAAAGGAGGGGCACTTATAAGAATGATGCATAGTCGGGGGGGGGGGGGGCTTTTTATTTTCCTTTACTGATTCCCCTTTGGCTAACGTATTAAAAGTAATAAGTAAAGTGGCAATAGAAACAGGTTTTCCTTGTATCCCTACTGTTAAAGAAAGTGAGGGGGGAAGGGGTGGGGGCTTATTTGAGAGGTGTGCTTGTTTTACATTATGGCCTAAAGGGCAGGTGCTTATTCAGGGGATTGTGGGTGCATACTTGAAGAAATACTGTAAATCTAAATCTTTTCAAGTTATATTCAGGATTGCAGCCTGAATCTTTTGTTGGCTGGGTAGCCTTTTCCAGTGAATAATCAGTTTCAGCAAATTGGTGTCAAAGAATAAAAAAAAAAAAGGTGTTTGCAATCTACATGTTTTCTTATGTTGTGATTAAGTTTTAAACTGAGAAAAATTAGACCCACTACAAATATAATAGTGTAGTTTGGATGTGATTTGCTAAATATATGCTGGATAGCATTATCTCCTTTTTAACCTCTACATTCAAACATTAGTGCTCATATTCTTCACCCTTTTCTCCATGCATCTTCCAAGGTGCTGATAAGGTTGGTATTCATTTCCTTTATTCATATCACCTTACTGTGTAATCAGGGGTGTTATTATACAAAGACATTAGATGCTAGTCACTCTTAGGAGTCAAAGGGTTCAATGACTGGGTGGGTAGGCTAAAGAAACATGCACCATACCCTCTGCAGGTTCCCAATTCATCAGAGTTTTCAGTGCCTCAATAGCAGCAAACTTTCTAGCCATTCTCTTGGTGGAACTTGACTTTGGTCCAAATGTTGCCTCTCCTACAGTAACCTGAGCCTTGTATAATCCAGGATACATGCACTGCACATCTTCAAACTTCACCTACTCATAGCAAACACAGTGAGAAAACAGGCTTAGGTTCTGTTTTCTAGGAAAATCCCAGCAAATTATCAGAAACTTCACTAACAAAGACAATAATTTTAATAAAAATCACACAAGCCTGTAAGGCAAGTGCAACTCCTAGTCTTTGAAAAATTGTTAAGTGCTTTTTTACACCTTACACCATATATCCGACTGAAAAAACCTTGATCCACAATTTTAAGCATGGACCTTGAATTTGGTTAGTAAGAGATATATATGTTTCCTGTAAAAACAGCAAACCAAGAAATGAAATAAATTATCTAATTTGAAGAATATTATGTGTTTCCTATTAACTTATTATAATCTCTCAATCATGGTAGAAATAAAAATATATATTCCAACTCACAAGCTGGCCTCGTTTTTGCCCAAACTCATTAAGCAACATCACAGGGTCTTTATCTGGTGGTGCTGACAGCTCAGTGCTCTTCATCTTTGCATGCTGCCTGCGGGTGTGAACATTTCTGCGTCTTCCAGCAAACCCATGATGGATTTCTGGCATTTCTCCTCCATTTGCTCCCATGATGTTCTCTTGAAACCTGGCATGAGGTTCTGCAATAACAAAAAATAACAAAAAATTCCATGGATTATACTAAAGGTTAGGAACTTCAAATCGTGTGCTGTACCACTCAAAGGTAAGTTGACAGTCTTGATTTGATACTCAATCCTCGATACTTGAAACTATCAAGATTTGAGGTTCAAGAGTCAAGGTTCAAGTATCAAGTATTGAGAAGCAAGGATCGAGACACTTGAAGAACTTTTTGAGGGTCTCAAACCGCAGTATTGAGAAAATGATTTAATTATTGCATGCAAAAAAAATAAATGAATAAAGGACAAAATGCTTAGACTCAGTGCTTTCAATAAGACTAGAAGAAGGTGGCTACCTCTGTAAAGCACCTGCTGGAGAATGTTCCTATTCTTATCCCATTGCTTCCATTCAGAATAAACAAGCTTTGAAGAGAATTTTCAGTGTTAAAACTCTGTAGATGAATATCAAATTTTCATCTCCTTTATAACAATTGTTCAATTGATCATTTTATTTCTGATCAAAATCTTCCATTTGCAGACATGCAAGCCTGCTCCCTCAGTTTCACACAAAAAGTCCTCTGAAATTTGAGTCAGTACATTGTTAAAAATTCATGCTATGCTGGAATTCAGGATAAGAAAATATCTATCATTTTTATCAAAACTCATTTAAAAAGATAAAACTTGAATGAAATAACCCTAGAAGATCTTGTGGTGTTTTAGGTCTCACTTTGTGAGTTTGCTTGAAAGCTTCCAAAGTATACCCAGCGATTCACAGTAGAATACCCACTGAAGCTCCGGTGGGTGCCAGGTCTTATTGAAAGCACTGTAGACTACACAGTGATTAGACTAAAGGTTAGGAACTTCAAATCATGTGAAAAATTAATTGTGTAAAAACTCCTTTATTTCCCAACTTGGAGTGTCTCAAACTGAGTTTTGAGGGTCTCAATACTCAACTTGAACATCTCAAAACTAATGACTTGAGCCTCAATCCTTTAGGTTGTTGAGGATTGAGAATTGAGGATAAAGATTTGAGGGACTGTCAACATCCCTCTGAGTGGTACTGTGAGAAATCCTTTATTATGATCAAAGTTTTAATTCTCTTCACAATTCCAGGACATTATCCAGTAAACAAGTCATGAGAATAGACAGGTCTATCAACTTGAAATTTTACCTCTGACCCCTGTATAGAAACAAACTCTCTCAACTAATTCACCAAGAAATGTATACAACATAGAGGGGGGAATTATTTAAAGATAGGACCATAGGATGAGAAAGATGGTAAATTTGAGTGCAGTTATGAAATAAATGGAAGATTTGGTGGTATCCAAGACACCTTTTACATGGTAATGGCCTTACTCACCTGACACTTCTTTGTACAGAATTAGCTTATGCTCCCATATGCATCAGGAAAAATAGGGAGATTATGTCAGATAATTTGAATGTTATCTGGTATAAGCCTGGAGCACCAGTGGTAAAATTTTAGTAACTCTCAAACACTAATTCAGAATTGAATATTTTGACACCGCCCTAAGCTGATGTCGTGCAACAATCTCAGTGGATTGGGTTTGGTTCTACGACAAAGAGATTGTAATGGCGTTTTGAAATGAGATTAATAATTGAATTCGACGAAATCACGCAAACGAGCAATCTATGTCGGTTTGTGACAATAGAAGAAACTAAAATCTGTCCGATGGATATGAATTAAATTAGCCAAGTAGTGGAAACTTCCGTTAACGAATCTCTTTAAAAATTGATTGTCAATTAAAAGATGCTCTAAGGTGGGAGGGAAAAAACTATACAGCTGCAACAGTTACAGTGCAGTGCTCGAACATATCTATGCGTGTGTTTAGACAATACCTTGAGCAAGTTCTTGCAATGCTAGATCTGCGGCATATTCCTTAGCATCCTTCTTTGATGAAGCTGTGGCGGGAGGAAAGGCGCGATCACCAAGTTTCGCAACAGCAACAAACTTTGGGTTGTGGGGGTTTTCTGTAGAGCTGACAGCAACTTCAATGCTCGCCAATGCGCCACATTGTTCACCATATTCTTTGAAAGCTGCGCGAGCGTTCTTGTTCACGAGATTACCAAACATTTCGCCTCTATGTAGTCTCGGAGAATTGAATGAGTAATTTCGTGACAAAATCGATCCTTAGGTGCACTTCAAAGTGTTAAAAACAAAGCGCTGATATGATGCGAGTCCACTAAGGCATCAAAACATTCGTCCTCTTTCTGACAAATGTAAAGTAGACCCAGTTCTCTCTCGGTCAAACTAGGTATTCTGGGCAGCACAGTATTCCACCTAATGACCTACTAACTGTAAGCGGCCAGATGGAAAATCTTGATTAAATAATCGAAATAACCTTTGTCTACCCAATGGGAAAATTAATAAATGAATAAATTTTTAGCAATTTATATAAACAATATCCTCTATTTGACTCAAAGATGCGGACAGCTTTCCGAGAGCGAAGCTCGCGCAAAATAGGGGCTATTGTGTTTGTTATCCCTCCAATATTTTGCGACGCGCGTGAAAAATTGTTTACGTCGAGCTTACTGTATGCAGCGTGGGATGTTTCCTTTTGAGTGTTTTCTGGTACGACTTAATGAACAAAAAACCACATAACCCTTTCTTTCCCTGAACTGAATTTGAGACGAAAACTTATCGTAATAGACGTAAAATTTGACAATTGGGGAATATCGCTTCAGTGATATTCTCGGATATTACCTGGTTTTAGACGGCGCTGGGGATATTCGGTTACGTGCTGCGTTTAGACCAATCGCGTGCGACCAAAAATATTTGATGGATCATAATGGGTGTTAGTTCACGCCAATAAAGACGATGAAGGATAGATAACTTCGTCACAATCTATCCCTAAGAAACTTTCATAGGCAGGGATGATACAAGGACACTAAGAGAACCATGGAATACCGTAGAGTATCGTTTCAAAAAAGCGTTCGCAATGTGCCTCCCCCCCTACCCTTCCACCCTCCAAAACCCTCCACCCTCCTTTGGAAAGGGTGACAGTTTAGGTGGAACTCCAAACAACTGTATCGAATAGTTTCGCCTTAACATCTTTATAAAATAGAACTCATTTCCACAGGATCTTGAACAGTCGCACTTGCAAGGAATTTGACTTGCATTTGATAAATAGGTTAAATCTGACGAAAGTTTGGGGATGAATGCAAGCATACCACTCAATAAAGTGTTCATCAAGAAGCTCTCTTTTCAAATGAGGAAACCTGATTACATAACATAAATGGCTGATCTTTGCACATGGCAAAATCCCTGACCCGCCAATATGCCACAAACTCTATGTTCTAATTGGTCACATGTTTCTGGAGTTTCCTTCCTCGCACAGGAAACATCTTTGTAGCCAGTATATACCCCTTTAAAATTTAATGAACCTCCTCTCTGTCTTGGTGAAATTCTAAGAAAGGAATAACGTAAAGACCGTAAGCTTTGCCTGTAGTGTACATCTAGTCAAGGTAGCTTCTACGTAGGAAAGCTTTCCAGTCATCTCTTATTCAAATTGAAATGCAGTTGTGTAAATCTTAGCATGAAAACTGTGCCTTCACTTCTTTTTATCCAAAATCTCTCCATAATGAAGAAGCAGTCAGACACTACATTAAAACATATATATATGTATATATATATCTTTCTTTATTGGACCAATTGGCCGACTCCAAAGTTTCATAAATATAAAATACCAATACCAACTGAACTCTTTCGTCACAATGTGCTAAACATTTTTCATATACAAAATTAATTTTAAATAAAAGTCATATACATTCTATAATACCGCGTTCTTATTTGACACTACTGACCACTGAATTCTGACCACTAAGAAGACAATGTTAAAGAAATCCCAGTTACTGAATGTTAATTAATATCCATGCTTCAAAGTTAAAACACAGCATCTTTTTCTAACATTTAACATGGATGACAAAATCCTCAGCAAACCTCTCTAGTAGACAAGTTTAACATTACAGAGGATTCAAGGGTCATATCTGTAACCTGATTTGTAGACTTGAATCCAAGCGAGCTGTGTGTTTCTTAATCTCAGAGGTCCATCAAAGGGATTTAGTTGTAATCATTCTTTATGTTAGCATAAAGTATAATCATATATCACCCTGATTTTAATTGCACGACAGAGCGCACAAGTTGTCAAATATAGCAATGAAATGTGATACTTAAATGCAAAGCTTTTGAAAGTGAACTTATTCGATACTACACATTGCTGCAATATTCACAACCATCCAGCATTGCCAATTTCATTTGGTCATGTCACTAAAAGGTCCATAGCCACAATTTTCAAAATGCTTCTTTACTTTTACCAGTAACTCTGGGTAAATTCACACCTTTTTTGTGCATGCTGTTTAATTTTTTATTTTTTGCACAAGACACACAATTAAGCTTTATCCATGGAATCAATCCATGTTAGATATGGCAGCTCAAAGTTTAACTCTTGATCTTAATAAAATGTTTGTTGCACAGTGTACAGAGGCGCTTTCCTTTGACTATGCTCAGAATACAATAATATAATATTTAGTCCCTATACTATCTGTGAGAGAAAGTGCTCCGTCTTGGTCTAGGTAGTTCTCCAAACAGCTTCTCAGATGTGTCGTGAACACTGCGGGCTAATGCTTTCATGGATTCTCCAATTTTGCTTGGTTCAGGTATAGCAAGCTATAAGAAATAATAAGATAACAATATCCAGATTAAGAAAAAAATGCATGTACACATTTGTCTCTGAAGAGAGATTGCTTGATAATTTAAACAGTCCTTTGGCATGTATTAGAATATAAATCTCATGAAAAGACACCTTAAGTTTCTTAAAGCTTCAGCTGCAGCAATTTAAGAGTTTAATTTCCACCTTAGTTTCTGCATATTTTAAACAACAGTCAGTTTCCTAAAGTCATATGGCAGAAACTGTACACAACTTTCAATACTGATGACTCTGCTTTGTAGCTTACAATTGAAGTTACCTCTTGATCGTCCATAGGAGGAGAAATTTTCCCTGCTGGCATGCTTATGGGTAGGGAAGAGGAATATTGAGTAGATTTTTTGACACTCCTTAATCCAGGGTAATGGATAGGCTCTTCACTTTGAAAGCTGTTATCTACCATGGTCAAAGTAAAGTAGTGTTAGTGTAATCTCTATCTGGCATAAAATATGTCTTGTGAAAACATACAGTGTAGAATAATTAACAACTATTCCTTGGAGTGGAGGTGGCTAATGGTGGATATTTACTGAGTTGTAAAGCGAAACATTGAGATGATGTAGCAGAAAAAGATGATTTTAACTAATTTATTCCTGAAACAATTACAACATTTTCAGAAACAAATCCAGTTCAAGTTGCTCAGAGGTGAATAGCAAAGGATATCTGGGTTTGAGTAGCCAGTCAGAATGCACCTTCAACCTTATCCACTGTTTAAGTATATAAAATAATAACAAGTTATATTGTTATTATGTAAAAAATGGAAAAAGAAATCCCAATATCTTCTGGTCAAGTTGTTATTGGTGATGGTAAATTAGGAGCAGAGAGCAGTTGAATGCAGTTCTATTTCTCTAGTGCTTATTGTAAAAAGTTTTGATACAAATTTTGTGCACATAGTCAACCAGATTAAAATCTCTTAACTCTTTGGTATCAAGTTCAAACTTAAAACTGAGATGTACTGGCCTAGGATCTACAGGAGCCAAAAATAGAACGTTCTAGTAAAGAAACAATTGTCATCTTTTAGTACAAATTATCAGTTGAAAGCAATGTTTGATTTATCTGTACCTAAATAAATGTATCAAATGAAATGTTTTTCTGTTTGGGGAAACACACCATGGGAAATACCATCAGTTTTTGTAAACCTGATCAAACCCTGTATGGATGTGCACAACAGATTTTTCAATACACAATATAAATGTTTTCATACCACTGCTACTAAGCTCGTCTTCTTCGGACTCAAAGAATGGTTCACAGTCATCTGTAAAATCATCTAAAGAAAACACTGGATCAGCATCTGATTCTTTCTTTTGATGTGATTTGTGTGGACGTCTGGTTGTCTTGCGAGGAGGATGAGCACCTGGGTTCAATGGATATTTATGAGGAGCCACCTGAGTTATGTGGACTTGGTTGACTTGGGCAGGGGGGTGGTCATTCCACCCACGAGTTGAAACAGCTGAAAAGGAGGCAGAATGCAAAATTAGAACTAACAGAGACTTTGTTAAAAGACTAAAGTACAGTTTCCACAAAGATAAAAAACAGTTGAACAAGTGCTTTCCTTTTTTAGCAGGATTTTAGCAAAAGCTTAACAGATATCTCTTGGTTTCACACAGTAGAATTAAAAAATAAATTATCATCAAAAGGACAAGAGAATAAAGGTGTCTACCACTTTCAAATAATATGCAGAGCATTTCAAAATTGTTTTGAATGCAACCTTCTAAACACATGACCTACATAATATTTCATCAAACTAAACTTCAGACACAACTGATAAAAAATTTATGTCCCTATAATCAAATATCACATTTGAAAGACTGTTCATACCAGGTTTAAATAATACAGGGGTGTCAAAAGAACTATCTGCCATGGCTTCATCCAGAGAGCTTTCCATGGCTTTTTCGTCTTCTCTTTTGATAGCACTGTTGTAAAAAAAGAGCAAGTTTACTATCAGTAATGACTTTCACATGACCTATTGATAATGAAACTGAAATAATTTTGATCTCTGACAAGCACATCAAGTATATTTAACCCTTTACACCCAAAGATCAGTATCTAAGTTCTCCATACTGTTCTCTATATATTTCCCTGAGTACAGAAAAGGAGAATTTGCCTGACAATCAAGACCTTATTGAGTTTCTACATCATTTCTTTTAATCTCATAACCTTTTTGTTTGATTCAGGGGCAATACTGTTGAGAGAAATTAGAAGTTTATCACCCTTAGGGGTTAAAGGGTTAATTCATAAACATACTGAAATCACAGCAAAATTAGTGAAAATCAAAAGCATGTTACATACCAGTAAACAGCTTGTTTATCCTTGAACACCTGTGCTTGAAGGGTTGTAAATGCTTCCTTTTGCGCCGCAACAAATTTTCTAAATGTGGAAAAAGTAAGAAGAACACATGACTAATGAGAGACAATGATCACAATGATTCACAAAATATTCTGAAACTTGTTTTAGCCCATTTTTTCAAGCCACTCCACAAATGATGATCCTCAGAACCTGCCACTGGTTTCTCTTGCACATCATATCACACATGACGTGGAATAACAATGACACTGTTACCTTATTCTTTCATTCATTGCATCCTCTTCAGCTTGTAGGAATTTTTTGACTTGTTCCTGTACACTGACCATGGCAAGAGAGATCCTGTCTTGACCCAACAAAATAGCGTTGCCTGCGACTGATCAAATAGTTTTCCTTGTTTATAATCATAAACACAACCAACTACAAATTTTATATTGTTCTAAAATATCATCAGAGCCTCTCTTCCTTTATATATACATGTAATATCTACAGGGTAAATAGGTCACTCTCCATAAAATGCCAGTGATATTTTAATATGAAACAGTATCATAAGATATCATTTGCCATAAAAAGCAAATTTAAGTTTGATCTTGTGACTTAATGGTCATAGAGCAGTCACAATTGTGTCACATGTCACTAATATCATGACTTCCTCTATAGATAGGTTTACAGAGTCAACACAATGGAATTTTGAAAACTCACCACTGTCATGTTTTCTAACTTTAATTTCAATTGAACAGAAACATTACCATAGTTTTTTGTTTACATCAAAGAAAGTTAAATCTCATCGAGTGTTTTTACAGATAAAAAGACTCAGCTTCAATTTCTGTTCACACAAAGCAAATATCTTATTTTGTTACCAACTTTCATCAGATTATATATATATTATAATGTCCCATGCTTAATCAATGAAGTACCATAATTTAATCTAGAGTCATGGAAGTATACTGCAAAGATTGTCAGAAAGTAATTGTCTAATGGTACAATGACAACAGGAAGGGGTGTGGGGAGTTCTCTTCTGCTACAAATAGTTATACCCTTTTTTGCTATCATTGTATGGAAATATTGGGAGACCCAGAAGCTTTAACAGTTGGACCTTTGGACTCTGGGTCCAGGGGTCCAGATGTCAAAGCTCATAGGTTGCCCTCTTGTCAGGAAACCCTGAAGAACTCTCTCAGTGTCTACCTGGAAGAATGTATATGTATCAAACTGAAAAGGAAGCCTGTAAATCTTTGGGGTAACCCACAGGGGACTTGCTTCCCATCCAAGGAGAATAAGCTCTGGTACCTTGTGGGTCTCTTGGACCAAGTACAGACTTAACAACTTTAACCCTTAATATTTCAAGGTATTAGTTGAAAACACCATGACAGACCAAGTACAACTAAAAGCTCTACCAAGTTTCCCTTCTGAACTGGTTAACTCTTGTTCACAACTGCACTACCCTAGCTTGATGTAAACAGACCCTTGGTACACTGGCAGTTAATGCTTGATATAACAATAAGCTAATTAAAGGGATATACGAGAAGAATTTTCTTAGTTTGAAATCTCAAAATTAGAAAAAGGTGCCAGAATAGTTCAAAGCTAACATATACCAAGATGCTACACCTAATTACTCACATGAGTTATCCACAACATCTGGATCATTTTCTTGTGCAGGTTTTAGAATAAGTTTGAAGATTGAAGAATATTCAGAGGAACTGGCACTTTTACTGTGAACAACTGAATCACTCTGAAATTTACAACAAAAGATAAACAAATCATATTTTGATGGTCTTCACCAAGCTTCAAATAAACCCAACTAACTGATCTTCGCAACAAAATATTATCTTTATATGTGTAAACTGTCATTAGTCAAAGGTTATTGGATGTTAGAATTTTTAGTATGCCAAATGTAATTTCCCAGGACAAAGTGGATACATAATAAGACACCAGAAAACACCTGTTCATCTGTTTGAATCTAAAAGCAGGTACAGGAAAGATGATAGTTCCAGAGCTGACCACTCAAAAGAGTTAAGTTAAATAAGAAGTATAGAGATGAATAACCAACCCTGAAATTGAATTATTTCACATCAGGCATCAACCTTGTCAATCTTACCCCCACCATTACCACAAACAGCTAACTGTTTGTTTTCCAGCTGATTCTTAGCGAGAGAAACCACAACCACAATTTTTTTTCAGCTTTGCAGCAATATATAGAAGAGTTGGTTATGGCCTTACCTCCATTCCTCTACTCATTAATACTCGGTCATACTTTTTCACGGCGTGTAAAGCATGTGTATCCATGTTGCAGTTTATACATGAGAAAACATCCCAGTCTTCAGCTTTGGTTTCTCTCACAAGACTTCCAACTTCCTGGATTAAACCAAAGCAAAGAAAAAATTTATTTCAAGATACCAATGTTCAATGTGAGGTTATAAATATGAAAAAAAAAACTAGAAAAATCAAATGATCACTACAAAAAGCGGTACATCTATAATACTGCTGCAATGCGACTCGGGGCCAGTCTCAATCCCCTTTCTATTTATAGGTGCAATTAGAAAATACAAGGTGTAACGAAATGAAACGGAGAACATTTATAGCTCTTTAACCTGAAGGCAAAGGACGATATAAGTGTTCGGCATTCCAAATGTTTGCTGATATTTAGCTTAGCAATAAACATCGATGTTAGTAGTCTAACAGAGAGCTTCACTTCAGGTCATGTCGTACTCCCTTGTTCGCTGGTGTAGAATTTCCCGTTAGTAATCCATGCCAGAAATCTGATGCAATAAGCTCGACAAGTCACGGGGCCGACTTCCTTACGGCGGTGAAGGGAAATGCGACGGTAAACGACGAGAAATTTAAAAGCGAAGCAAAGATGATTGAAAAGAGTACTGCGGGTATAACTGGAAAAAGCGCGCCAAGGCTTTGCGGCTTGTCACCGATAATGCACAGCTCGACGCGACTTTAAAATATCCCTTAGTGTTCCCTGTCCGGATACTGAAACGTACGCTACAAATCACCTTTGTTATTCCGCCGACAGCCAGTTCAACTTCGTACAGCTCCTTGGTGAAAAAAGGTTCAGAGCAATTCTCAGAGACAAACGCTGTTCCTTCCGCTTCGCGAGTCGCTTTTTCTTTCACATGAATAGTGACATTTAGACACTTACACTTGAACTTGCTCATTTTCTAGAACGTTCAAGTCAATTGTAGTTTTCTCCACTGGATTGCCTTTGTATATTTCAGATGACAAGCACAGAAACTGATCCAAGTATAGACAAAAATTATTTTAAGAGCGAATACTAAATCCCGTGACACGAGTCTCGTGACTTTGTGGGTAAGACGATTATTCAATATCGACCAATCAAAATTCACGGTTGGAAAAATCTAACCAATCAAAAGTTCCCTGAGCTGGGACAAACCCTTGCCAAAAATTAAGTAATTATCATATCAGCTGACTAACCAAACCTCCTCAGAAAACGCCAAATATTCAGCGAAATTTCTTCGAAATTATGATACTAAAAAATGCTCTTTTTTCCAGATACGACCTGCTCTCTGACATTATGCAAGAACTTGAATAAAACGGTGGTTCTAAGTAGGGGAACTGCTCATTAATTTTTCAAAATGTGGGTAATCTAATCTTGTCTGACAACTGTCACCTTGGTTAACCCTTTTGTGTCCTGCTGTGTGTTGCAGGACCAAAGTTTGCACATACTATCCAATGAATGATAGAAATTAATCAACAATGAGAATGTTGAACCACTTAATAACAAAATCCAGCTTGCTATGTTCACAACATAATGGGTAAAATTGGCCACAGTTAATTTTTTGATGTTTTCTCTTTTTATGTGAATTATGTGTCTAAATTAATGTACAATGTACCAGTGATAGATTTGAGTGATGGCTGGAACCCTCTGTAGATTGACAAATTAATTTTGAAGTGGTAAAGTGGTCTACCTCCTGCCTTGGTTAAGAATTGTACAGCTTGTTTTATCTTTTGTTGTTGGTTATTATGTAGTCACATTTTGGAACATGGGAAAGGGATGACTGTCTTACTCCATTTATACTCATACATGCAACAGCTATACTTCTCTCCTTGAGACAACAAACTTGGAGATCCATAACAGCTGAAAATACAGGTTACAAGGACTCCATTCCCACTGTAACTGGCATTCTTAATGAGTATGATCAATCAATTACTGTTAATAAATAATTGTCATCATTATCATCATTTCTACAGTTGAACCTATGTTAAGTGGCACCATATAAAGCAGTCACCCTGTACTAAGCAGTTGCTTTTCAAAGTCCCGAAATTTTTTCCCCTAAATCACTGAAATTTTTTACTACTATTAAGCGGTCACCTCTATTAAGCAATTGTGGTCAACCGTAATGGAGTCCTAACAGCCTGTTTGTATTGTCCTCCACCTCTTTTTAAAATTAAGAATAATCTTTCAAGTAAAACTGAATCTTTCACTGTCTCCCAAAATCAATGTTAGATGAAGTTTTAAGCAGGTTTTTGTAAATTGGTCAATTATGGCTTAAAATGACATTTTTGTTCTTTTTCATAATACCTCTATTCTGGGTAACCTGTATTAAGCAGTCACCCTGCCATTCCCCATAGATGACTACTTAATACAGATTCAAATGTATTACTATTATCATCAGCATTAACATTATTATTATAATATTTTCATTGTATAGGAAAAATAAATAACAGGATCAAACAAAGAGGGGCCACCCCATAAAAATAAAGTTGTAAAGGACTAAACTTGGTAAATAAAAATTTCTGTTTATTCCCAACAGCAGTTAAAAGCTATATTGGACTACCTTTTTCACATACAAACATTCCAGATGGCAATTATGTTACATCTTTTAAAATAATCATGTGATTTGGTGTCTTTCCAAATTATCAGGAATGCTAATCATAACATAACTGTAAGACTCACTCTGTGATAAAATATAGGTATTCAATAAAATTCAATTGACAATAAATAATTAAATATCAAACTCAATCTGTTAAGTTCATCTCAGTTGACCCTTTAACTCCCATAATTTCTCCTTACAATACCCCTATAATAACATGCAGACATTAGTGATGAGAATGAAGAAAGAATCAATTTGAGGATTAATTGATCCATTAAAGTCTCCAAACTAACATTATAAGACTAGTATAGCAGACAGAAAATGTAATCTTCAGAGCGAAAGGGTTAATGTAGCCTGTAAATGAACCGTCCTTGAATGAAATAAAAAAAAAGTACCCTGGCTGATTTGTTGTCATTAGGAATGCTTGAATGTAGGCTGAATTTGAACTTGTCAACATTCTGTCTATAGTTTCAAGGATTTCAGAATATGAAAAATGTGCCTAACACGTGATAAATAGATAGACACAAAAATAAATAATCAACCACAATATACAATGTCCTTTTATATTTAAAAACTTACACCTTTGTGACAGATTGTGTGTGGTATGCTGCAAGCTAGTGTTTCAATTAAGTGTTCCAAACTAAATTTGTCTTAAAATTTTTACCTACAATGTACTTTGGAATTTTTAAATGTTATCTATCAACCCTTTAACCCTCAGATTGACCAGCACCTAATTTCTCCTTACCATACCACCCCTCAATCACGCATTAAGGTCACAAGAATAAAGGAAATAATCAACAACTAAGGAAGCTCTTGATTGATACAAAAATTCACCCTGTCAGCCTCTTAAGAAAAGTACTGAGAGTAGTATGGAGAACATACACAAGGATGTATGTGTTAGGGTTCAAGGGTAAACAAAATTTTTAAAGGAGGTTCTTCAACTCCTAGAACTGTTACCAAGAAATTCTTTCATTACAGATGGGAGTGAGGATGGCAGAGGGTTTTTATGTGACTTATGATGCATGATGCATGATGCATGATGCATGAATTTTACCAAAAAGGTGAGCATGATTTGTGAACTTATGTACCAGAGTGAGGTGTGACTTACCTCCTGAAATGTATGTGACCTGTGAAATTTTTCCATTGTGAAAAAACATCAAAATTTCCCTCACACCTTGTACACAAGAAGATAGATTTGAAGTTTTCCTTTCACACATATGAAGTCCAAATTTTCAGGAACCCCACCCTCCTTTGTTATACTCTGGAGTGACACGTAAAGTCTTGGTTTTTGTATCTTTTTTTAAAGACATAGATACCAAACAACTAGAGGGTAAATGCACATTTGATGCTATGTATGAAAAACTCCTTAATATGCATTTGGGAAACATTCATTTCAAAACTTACTTTTCAATTGTTGCCTGTGGCTCAAAAGAATCTGGCATTTTTTAGGGGATCAATGTCAATTTAAAAATATGTAGGCCAGTCTTGCAAAATTTAAGAGAGAGGAATTGATTAAGATAAAGGGCAATTAGAAGCCGCATTGGATAAACCCTTCCTCACTAGGATTTCCAGCTGAAATAAATGATCATCCTTTATGTCTGAACAAATGTCCCGAAGGCCTTGAGCTAAGTTTAGAAGATAGTCAGAGTTTGTCCCACTAGGACCCTTAGAGTGTAGAATTTGGTTTGCAATCTCTGATAACGGTGCAGGTCCAAGATAAAATTCATTCTGAGGTGTTGCAATGTAAAGCTTTGTTTCAAAAGGATGATGGCAAGTATCTTGAGGATGAAATGTTACCCATGTTGCCTTGTAGCCATTCTTCTCTCTGTAGTCAAGGTAGTCAATCACACTGGGTATATCCTTTGCTGCAATTTCATAGGCAATCCCCCAAACTCTTTCCTGTAGCAATTGAATCAAAAACTTAAATAATTAAATAAACAGTTATAATAAATCAATGAAATTTTGTATTCCTCATAATTTGTTCTTCATTCAGAGGTTTCCTCAAAAATACTTTACTGGTAGGTTTAACAACTGATTATTTATTCCTCTCGTTTGTTCGTTCCTTGTTACAGAAGAGTTACGTATATCAAATGTAACAGTCTCAACATACAACCACAAACTTACCTCGGCATTTTCCAGGAGTGTAACCACTCTTCCAGGCTGAAACAAAAAACGGATACGAGAGACATGAATGTAATTTTCTTTCATTTGTAGATTATTACGTGTAGTTCACCTGCCAGCACCGACGCCAAAGGATGGAGAGCATTGACATTTTGCCTTTTCATACCCTCCAAGAAATTACAAATTGCTAGAGAGAAAACTTGTGCATGTTAACCCTTAGCTGCTCGATTTAGAAAAATAGAGACGCGAAATAAACTCAAACGACTGCGAGGAAAAAAAAGTGAACGAACATAAACGTTCTTCACCATGAATATTGACTTAATGGCAGGAAATTTTCCGGTTTGATTGCCTGTCAGAATTCGTACCTTCTCTGGAACACCTCTGTGATCACTGCTTCCCTGGTAGAATCTTCGCTCGTATCCTTCGATGAAACCAGGAAGTTTCCTCAAAAATGGAAAGTTTACCTTCCATATCAGAGAACCATAGCCAAATATCCACAAATTTTGCTTGTCTGACATATTTTCCCTGTCTGGCCCGGATTAAATAAATAAAACAGGTGACCAGCCAATGACTACCCAACGACATTTATAATTTCGTCAGCATTTTAAAACTCCACCGCTGTCAAAAGAGATCGAAGGCTCTCAAAGTACTAGTGACACGAAAGTAAGCTCTACCGAGAGTTCTGACAGGTCAAGATGAGAACAAAAGACTCCCGTTACTGATTGTTTATATTAGTTTGTTGCGTTTTTTTTCTATGGAGAGTTCTATGTTAAGAACGGGAAGCTGTGTTCGTTTCTGTTGCCATAACATTTTATTCTTTTACACTAAGTGCGGCGAAGGTTCCCCTTGGTCAGAACTGGCTTAGAGTTTCGCTGCTTTTGAGTGATTCCCTAAGCTAACCAAAAGCTAACTTTTGACGAAAGAATCTGCTGGCTGTATCACGAGGAACGATGATTTTTCGCCGCGAAAGTTGCTCCTTTCCTCAGAGATTGCAAAGGCAGAAGCTTTCGTCGTCGAGCCGGTCAAAGAGAGAACGAGTGACTTTATAGTCATCTGATCCAAGATGATCTCAAATAGGGATTTTAATAGAAAAAAATTATTTGGTTAGAGTGTAGAATTGCCACATGATCCATTTCGCTCAGTGGCAAATAGCTGACATCAGTATTTTAAATGAATATTTCGTATGTATCGACTTTCACACAGCACTTGGATACGCTACCATCTAATTCAATAAAATTTGTGTTTCTTTATTTATCTCGTTACAGTACTGTTATCACAATAACATTGTTTCTGTGGTTACTTTTAGTTTCTTGAGGGCAGGGGGTAATTGATGGCTCGTGCGATGGATTTTCGGAAACCTCGGTTAGGAGAATACTCGACCCCTTCGAGCTTGTGTTTATGCCAGTATCCGCCGAAGATTTCGCATTGTTCACGCAACAGAATATCGGTCAGCTCAGGAAAAGGCTTGCACTTTATTACAAATTATGTATTTCTGTTATTAGAATGCGATGGAAACTACAATTTTACACGCCATAAGTTGTTTGATACAAACCGGCATACTCTGGTGACACGGCGTGGCTGTTGTTTCATCAACGTAAAAAATGGCTTAACCAAAACGTTCTTTGCTGACGAAATTGCCGCACTCTTTGTCCTCCAAACGACAATCCGTGAGCGTAGCTAACTTTAATTCGATCGAAGATGCTTATTCCACTTGATCATAAACAATACGTTGATGCAGAAAAACGACAACTACGCTCGAAGGTTTCCAGTCATAATTTCTTTCCTTCGAACTAACACCTGATGTACCAGGCTTTTCCCAAAGCCAGTTGGCAACACGGCCAGTAGATCCTTTCCGGAACCAGCGCAGAAATTGCTTCTTTTTGTTCCGATTTTAATGCGCGAGACATATTAAATTCTGCAAGACACTTAAGTGCTTCCTCGAATGCGGAATCGAAACTAGCAACTTCATCATTTAAAAAGTTTGCCATTTTTCGCATTTTTCCCGCAAAAGCAAATGACACATTTGACTTGTGATTGACAGTTGGAGCTTAACCGCATCGATTATAATAATTATTTAATAATAATCAAATACTTATACTTAGCGCAATATACATATGGATATGATCTAATGCGCTCAAAACATCTGAAATAAAATAAGTAAACTTAGCAATTTAAGACTAAACATAAATTTGTATCTGCAGATCTCGCCATCATCGAAATTACTATCTCAAAATAATATAATCTAATACTTACCATTTAAAAACTAATATAAAGTGCTTTAAAAAGCAAAATATCCATGACAAAATTATTAATGATATGATATGTAGTAACATTCCGAAATCCTAGATCGATTTATGTCATATTTCAATAATCTTTAGAAACTACATCTAAATACTCCAATATTAGTAATTTATTCCATAACGTGGGTGCGGCCACGGTAAAGGCTGCTTTCCTGAAGTCACGTCTTCTTCGACTCGAAGGAAGGTTGAGTTAAGAACAACTCCTCATTTAACCTCAAGTATTATGGGGATTTCTTCTTCACTGAAACCAAATCCATGATATAGGTAAGAGCCAGGCCATGAATGGCCTTGAATGTCATAAGCAATATCTTGAACTTTATCCTGGATCTCACTGGTAGCCAATGCAGCTCTTGTAATTCTGGCGTGATGTGACAATAATGCGATCAGGAACTCCGTTCGTGGGCGAGTGGAGTTTTGCAAAATGATAATGACCTCGGGCAGGCGTAATCTTCACTCCCCCACCCCTACCCCTCTCCTTATTATTGACCGTCGACCACCCCTTTTGTGGAAATTTCTTTCTCCTCCCAGCCTTCCACTGCCATTGTAATTAAAGATTGCGGCTATAATTTCCGTTAAGAAAATAATGAGCACTCGCTCGCCAAAATTACGCCTGCTCTGCAGGCTACATGCAATGTGGAGCACTTAGGTCGATCAGTTTGCGAACTATAGCCTCCAACGTACTTCACGCGCCTGCAATGGAAGAAGCTTAAGGACCTCAAGAAACCATTGTGGATTGTGCCACGTTTTTTTACGAAGAGAGGAAATCTTTTTTTTGCGGTTTTGCGGTTTTGAAAGATTTTTTCCACGGTTTTTCGGTTTCTTATAGATCCCAATGCCTCCTTTATTAAGAGGTCAATAACGCGATTAAAAGGCACTTCTTTTCTTTTCTATAACACCACTACTCTATGAAATCTGAATTAAGCGGTCACTCAGCCATCCCCGTGGGTGACCGCCAAATACAGTTTCGACTGTACAAGGAAAATACTTGTAAAAATGAACTGATGTGGAGCTTTTTTCTGAAAATATGGGAGATTGGACCTCAGAGAATATTAGCAACTTGGTTTCAATCAACATCAAAGGTAACTGTTGATGAGCTGAAAGTGGAATGCGACCAATCGAACAAACTTTCCTTTCCGATTCAATGAGGTAAAAGCTACAAACAAGACCCAACAACAACAACAAATTTACATCGGGATTGTCCAAGACAGTAACTACTTTAACCAAGAAATCACTAATAGTATGTTTAGGTAGCCTGTGGTGTATGCCTAACGACATTTTATGATTACGTCACTTCAAAGACCCACCATTTTTAAAAGAGATACTTTCATAAGAGGCAATATATTGGACATCAACGAAATCTGAAAGTGCGCGAGATACTAAACATAACAATCGGCCCACAAGAAAAACTAAGATATACCAACAAAACAATAGGAAAACAAAACAAAATTAAAATTGTTCAAGAAACTATAGAAACAGTTGCCTAAAAAGGAAAACTTAAAGGGTGCAAGATACGAACGTAACAATTGTCTAACAGGAAAAACCAAGATTACGCGAGATGTTAACGTCACAATCATCTCGCAATGAAAACTAAAAAGGCTCGAGAAACAATGTGACAATCGCCTAACAAATAAACTAAAAATGCGCGAGATAATAACAAAAGAGTGGCATAGCAAGGAAAAAAAAAGAACAAGGAAAAAAAAAAGAACAAGAAACTAACGAAACAATCGCCTGACAAGGAAGACTAAAAGTGCACGAAATACTAACATTACCAAACGATTATTCCATGAGCGCGCATATCGGATGCCAGGAAAACCGAAAGTGCGCCAGATACTAACGTAACAATCGGACAAAAGAGAAAACTAAAAGAGCACGAGAAATTAATAGACAATCATTAAACAAGGAAAACCAAAAGGACGCAAGAAACAAATGTAACTGTCGCCTGATAAAGAAAAAAAAAAGTGGACGACATACTTACATTACAATAAAATAACAAAGAAAACCCAACGTGCGCGGAACTCTAACGTAGCAATCGGGAAAAAAATGAGAACTAAAAGTACATGAGAAACTAACAGACAATCGCTCAAACGGCAAGAAAATCTAAAAGTGCGGGAGATACTAGCGTAACAATCAGACAACGAAAGAAAGCAAAAGTACACAAGATACTAACGTAGCAATCACATGACAAGGAAAACTGAAAGTGTACGAGATACTAACGTAACAATCGTTTGACAGAGAAAACTGAATTAAAGTGCGCAAGATAGTAGCGTAACAATGACATAACAGGGGAAACTAAAAGAGTGCAAGATACTAACGTAACAATCACATGACAGGAAAAACTAAAAGAGCGCGAGATACTAACGTAACAATCACATGACAGAGAAAACTAAGAGAGCGCAAGAAACAAAATGGGTGTAATAAACGTAACAATCACTTGACAGAGAAAATCAAAAGTGCGCGAGATACTAATGTAACAATTACATGACAGAGAAAACTGAAACTGCGCGAGATACTAACGTAACAATCACATGATAGGGGAAACAAAGAGTGAGCAGAATACTAAAGTAACAATCACATGACAGGGGAAACTAAAAGTGCACGAGATACTAACGCAACAATCACATGACAGAGAAAACTAAAAGAGCGCGAGATACTGACGTAACGATCACATGACAGGGAAAACTAAGAGAGAGCGAGATACTAACGTAACAATTACGTGATAGGGAAAACTAAAAGTGCGCGAGATACTAACGTAACAATCACATGACGGGGAAACTAAAAGTGCACGAGATATTAACGTCACAATCACATGACAGGGAAAACTAAAAGTGCACAAGATACTAACGTAACAATCACATGACAGAGAAAACTTAAAGTGTGCGGGATACTAACGTAACAATCACATGACAGAAAACTAAAAGTGCGCGAGATATTAACGCTACAATCACATGACAGGGAAAACTTAAAGTGCGCGGGATACTAACGTCACAATCACATAACAGAAAACTAGAAGTGTTAGGGATATCAACGTAATAATAACAACAGGGAAAACTGAAAGTGCACGAGATACTAACGTAACCATCATGACGGGGAAACTAAAAGTGCACGAGATATTAACGTAACAATCACATGACAGGGAAAAATAAAAGTGCACGAGATACTAACGTAACAATCACATGACAGAGAAAACTTAAAATGCGCGGGATACTAACGTAACAATCACAGGACAGAAAACTAAAAGTGCGCGAGATATTAACGCTACAATCACATGACAGGGAAAACTTAAAGTGCTCGAGATACTAACGTAACAATCACATGACTCGGAAAACTAAAAGAACGCGAGTACTAAAGTTACAATCACGAGATAAGGAAAACTAAAAGTGCGCGAGATATTAGCTAACGATAGGACAACAGAGAAAACTACTTTTGAAGAATGGGGGATACTTGCGTAACAATCGGACGACAAGGAAAGCTGAAAATGCGCAAGATACTAACGTAAACGACATATCACAACACTTTTCAACGATGTTGCGAGGTGATGCTTTGAAATGTTGCCGTGCGTTTGGCCAGGCGACATACTAACATAACAATTAGACAACAGGCAAACATTGAACTAAAAGTGAGCGAGACGGTAATGTAAATCCCCGTTAAAATGGTTATGATAGTTGGTGATAGTCGACAATAGTTTCAACTTTCATTTTCTATGATTGGATATTTTGCTTGCGTTCAAACGGTTCATATTGTAATCAAATATGGTGCACGCTGAGTTCAGCAATTTCGGTGGCATTTAAAATATAGTTAAGGAGTTGTGAGTGGAAAATACTCGGGAGCCTACCGGGAGATGAAGAGAATGAACTACGAGACATTCTGCGAAATCTTGACGGCTATTTGAATCATTTTACTATCTGTCATTTCGGTTTTAGCCCGTTTTTGGCAAAACTGCTGATGGAAAAGCTATCATTTACTATCATCCACTCGTTCAAACAGCAAAAAAACCTTCATCCGTTATTATGTCGAATTTGAACATGTCCCAACTACATGATAGTTGATGATAGTTGATGATAGTAGATGATAGTTATTGATAGTGCATGATAGTTCGTGTTTAAACGCGCGTAATAGTTGAAACAGTCATCGACTATTAATTAAAGCTCCGTTTAAACAGGGCTTAAAAATCTGAGAACGAGGAAAACCAAGTGTGTGAGATACTAACGTTATAATGGCTGAAAAAGGAAAACCAAAGTGTGTGAGGAGGCCCTTCGTCAGAGTATAGTGAATTTGAAGAAGAGCTAGCGCTTGAAACGTCAATGAGTCAGTTGGTCAGTTAGTCTGTCACTCAGTCAATAAGCAGGTCAGTCAGTCGGTCAGTCAGTCGGTCAGTCGGTCAGTCGGTCAGTCGGTCAGTCAGTCGGTCAGTCGGTCAGTCAGTCAGTCGGTCAGTCGGTCAGTCGGTCAGTCAGTCAGTCAGTCGGTCAGTCAGTCAGTCAGTCGGTCAGTCAGTCAGTCGGTCAGTCGGTCAGTCGGTCAGTCGGTCAGTCGGTCAGTCAGTCAGTCAGTCAGTCGGTCAGTCAGTCAGTCAGTCAGTCAGTCAGTCAGTCAATAAGTCAGTCGGTAAATCGGTAAATCAGTCAGTCAGTCGGTCACTCAGTCAATAAGTCAGACAGTAAGTCAGTCTGTTGCTATTCAGTCGGTCAGTTAGTCAGTCAATAAGTCGGTCAGTCAGTCAATTAGTCAGTCAGTCAGCCACTCAATCTGTCAGTCAGTCAGTCAATTAGCCAGTCAGTCCGTCATCAGTCTATCACTTAATCAATAAGTCTGCCAGGCAATCAATCGTTCTTATATGCAACAAATACTGATTTTTCAGTTCGTTGATTCAAACTTTCTTCGTCAAGGTTCGTCAATTTAACAAAACTTCAAATCTCTTTGGTCATAAACTGACAACAAGAGGTGAAGACTGTTCCAACATTTTCACACTTCTCTCTACAAATGCTTAGGTACCATTATTTTCTCTTGATACTATACAAAACTTCCGTGGTCTGAGTAACTTTTAATTTTCATCTTGTCGTTCGTCTGTTTAGTTATACATCAAAGATGACTTCAAAATGTGGTAACAATAAAAAAAGTGGACCGTGATGAGCGGCTGCCGAGTGTGTCACTTATATTCTCACAAAATTTTAAAATCTTCTGTGATGTGTTTTGTATATACAGATCCAATGCAATATGAAATATATTTGTTTTACAGGATGAAAAACCATTTATGCGTCCGCTTACAGATTTCTCAGTGGTAGAGCATTGCAGCGCAGAATCCGGAGGTATGAAGTTCGATCCCTCATGGGGACCTTGTCGCACGCTAGTGAAAAGAAGGAAAAACGTCTTTCAGTAAAGTTGGCGGAAGGTTTGGTTATGACTGTGAATCGGACAAGGCTTTAAATCTTCTGTCTGGTTCCACGTGGATGAGGGTCTGATTTACGGCATTTTTTCGCAAATAGCTTCCAGTTTCAAGGCGAAAGTTTCAACCTGGCGAAATACGGAAGCTAAGGATACACAAATAAGTGACCAAAGGAGCTCATATGAGCTCGAAAGTTTTATTCATGGAACACCGTTAAAATTTGATATCTTTAACTCTTGTTTTCTGCAGTCTTAAGAAAAGGCCGAGGTTTTGCGAATCTGCGCAAACCCCGTGTGAATTTCATGTCTATAACTTTTGTTTCTTGCGGTCCTGGGAAAAGACCGAGGCTCTGTGAGTTTGCGCAAACCCAGAAATAAATTTGCGTTAAACTCGAGTTTTAATAAATGGACCATTTTGTTTACAACATCCGTTTCAAATTGCAGCCAGCATCAGATGAGTTTGTTCTGTTTTGTGAACTACGTTTTCACAAATCCTAACAAAGAGGAGAATGTTGAATAATGGGCCGATACGGTAAGAATAAAGGGGGTAAGTTTCCAAAGAAGGTGTGGTGCTACGTCCGTGGATAAGATAATTTGGTGTTATGAACTGAGTTGATAATGTGTCTTGACCACCATAAAGACTTTCTAAACCTGATGTTTCGAGCGTTAGCCCTCCATTAGTGAGAAAACTTTAGAAACTTATTCCCTCTATGAGAGACCCCTTTGCCACCACAACTGTACACGCACACGAGCCAACAGTTACCTGATATCTACAAGAAAATTTGCACAACACTTTCATAAAAGAATTTAGTTTTTACTTCCATGCTTGAGGATCTTACACTTACAATCACTATATCAAACAATCAAAGAGCACTTTGAGTGCCTTACAATTTGTTACCTTGCAAGTAATAGTGAAAGCACTGAACAGTTAAGTGTCAATATTCTTCAAAGGGTCAACAACTTTTAAGGAACACTTTTTCCATTGGCGATTGTAAGGTATCAGTCACTTACTTCTCTTACTGTTCAAATATTTCAAACAGCTTGAACGTCCATAACTTTCGATTCTGTTCACTTATTTATTCCTTATGAACATGTGAAATCATTGCCTTGCTTAACAATCAGATAATCAATGGAAACTGCCCTAACCCTCAAACACCTAAGAGAAGTAGCATCTAATTTCTTCACACAATATCACCCTTGAATCACACATTAAGGTCATGATAATAAAGGAAATGATCACCATCCAAAAAAAGCTTTGGATATTAAATCAAATTCTCCTTGTCCACACCTTTTACCTTAATGTATAGAGAACAGTATGGAGAATATGCATACTGATGTTAGGGTGTCGAGGGTTATGTACATCTTTCTCTTTATGAGCTAAATATGTACAAATGCACACACCTAAAACTCTGAGTGAGAGATTGTTAAGTGTAAAATGTGAGTGTCTTCAATATTTACATGTTAGTTCATATGTAATGAGTAGAGATATATGCTTGTTCATTATGAATCTAAAGGTATTCTTTACTTAAGGTTGCTTTTTATCAACTGACCATAGTCTGCTCTGAAAAAAGCAGACATAATTCGTCACCCCTCGCACTTATCTGCAACATCAGATCAATAAGCAAACTTCTTTTCAGATATGATTGATTTAAATATTGGCTTCTAGCTCAGTTGGGATACTTCTTTCCATTAAGATTGCGAACAAACTTGTAAGTCAGTCTCTGACCAGGAACCTTTTTGAGGATGTTTTTGCTGTAATAGTATCTGAGGGCACGGCTTAGTTTCTCGTATGTCATATTTTTCCTGTTTTTCTGTTTTCCCCAAAGGCGGGCCAAGCCATTGTGATCAAGAAGATGAAACACTCCTTTGGTTTGATTTTTCCATGCAATATACTTATTCTGTTTTTCCAGCAAAATCTGATGAAGGAACTCCCAGAGGTATTGACAATGGATGTGTGGAAAATCTAGAAGAAAATCATCAAGTGGTTGAATAATTCTGTGGTGATTCAAGGCAAAAAATCATTTTCCCCACACAAAAATTATCTCTGGAGAATTAGATGAAGATAAAATCCATTGCATTAACCTCAAATATTTTAAAGTTGGCACACGTCTGTTCAATGACAATAATGCGATGATGTATTCTGAAGCAATATCAGGTTTCACAATGTTTAAATTGGTATAGCTAATCATGCATCAGGTACAAATTTTCATATTTATTTATAGCAAATTGGATCTAAACTGTTCAATTAGAAAATTAATTTTTTTAAAAAATAGATATGCCACCTACTGCTATAATTAGGTGATAACAAGCCACTGATTTATTTACATTTGAATTCTTACCATCTTCTTCTTCTTCATTATCATCATCATCATCATCATCTTTATCGTCACCTTCCTCTTTAACATCTACAACATCTTTCTTGTCTGTCACTCTCTTGCTTTTGTCTTCTGCTTTTGTCTTCTCTGATAGAATGATTTTAAAAAAAAACTTTGCTCAGAAACATTTATTTCACAAGAAGAAATTCAACCTTGCTTGATTTGCAAGGGGTGAAAGAGCACTTAGTGTTGTAAAATGAGACTTACTGTTGACTGGCTTTGGTGGACTTGACTGCTCATTCTGACTGTCTTTCTGCTTTGATTCATCGGTGGATTTCTTGTCTTCACAAGTCTTTCCTTCCTCTTTTTTGCCATCTTTTTCTTCTGCCCCATCTATTAAGAATGAATGCTTAAATTACTAACCAAACACTGTTCTCTGTAATGCATACCTCATGGTGGGGTGATCACCTTCAAATAATTTCTGTTCTGAGTTTTCTGGAAGGTGTCTAAGAGTGGGCCCAAGGGTACAATTGAGAATATATGAATACGGATGTCATGGTGTAAAGGGTTAAGGGTAGAATCATAAATCATAAACATTGCCAAATGATTTTTTATTACCATGAGGTTCATCCATCTCAGCCTCAATTCCTGAATCAAATCCAAAGTCAATATCAGCTGACTCACAGAACAATGGCGAGTCAGGACTCAGTGGCAGATCTATTATGGATAAGAAATAATGAATTTAAATCACTGGCAACAGAATATAGAGACCTTAAAGATTTCTATATCAATAGACCTGTTTGAGTGAAGATCATATAGCTTAGGGTAGAAATTTGCACTTTCTTTATACTTCTTTTTCCCAACCCAGTCACAAATTCAATAATTTGTTTTGGTTCATTCAAAGATTGAATATCTTCCCTAGTTAATACTGACTATTATCTATGAAAACAATGCAGTATTGACCTTGGAAAAAGTTGATTTCATCTTCTGAGAGGTCAGATCCACCATATCCATATTCTGAACAAGCATCAAGGTTTGTAAATTTGAGATCTGTAATTATAGTTGTCACAAATTTATCAGTCACTAATCAATACAAAAAGCAAAAACAAACATACATTTAGACAACACATACAGAGAAGTTTTTGTTAGGTGTATTATTCCATAATTTGAAAACCATTTGTGTAAAATTTGATAAAGAAAAATTATAGCAAATTGATTAATTCAATCAAAGATGTGATGCTATCTCGTTGAGCATTAGGGATTCAAACATGGAAAGAATCAATGAATTACTTACAAAATTTTTGAAACAAATGTGATAGGGGGAGTCAGAATTTGAATGTAGGAAAAAAACAGGGATAAATATGGTTTACCTCCATTATCCATACAATCATCAGAGGTCTCAACATCCACTACTGCATCAAACTGTGTGTCTTCAAATGGTCCAGGACACAAGTCCACATGTTGGGGTGCTGTCATCAAAGACAGAGATTGAGAAAATTTTATTAGAAATTTTTACTCATGGCGAGAGGAAAAGGTATTGCAAGACCCATGCTTGTACATTAGGTTGTGCTTCATTTCTCTCTTTAACACAAAACATGCAATAAAATTTTATTGTCAGTAAATCACACATATATACCTTCAATGGGAAAGCCATTTGCATGCAGCAGATCTTGAATGGCTTCGATAGTGATGGTAGACGCTATTATTGGTCCTGCTGTTGTCGATGGATGGCCGTAAGATGATAGCCACTTCTTTAACATTGACACTGCGAGTTCCCCACTCTGTAAACATCAAGTTAAAAAAAATAAGCTTTTATCATGGGTTGCATGATATTTCTTAGAATAGAGCTTATACATTGTTATAGTCTAAGACATATTTACCTCCAAGTCCTAACTTGCTGAAAACCCAGGCCTTTTTTAACTCATCTGAAACTTTTTTTAATCTCTTCTGGGTCCAAATCCCTAGAAACTTCCAATTTCCTATTGGGTGTCAATTTTCATTTGCATCATTGTATATCAAGTTCAAAGTACAGCACTAAAATATTCCTGTATCCTTTGTGAGTGCTGTTATCATAGTTGCATGATTGTGCTGAACTGTGAAGAACCCTAACCTATTTTGTGGTATTAATCTCTTTGACATTTAGTCATTCACAATTACAATCTAAGCTTTTCCATTGTAAAAAAAAAAGGGTATGCATGCCCGATCACAGATCTAATAATGATTTATGGCTATTCAAAGTCACTCATATCAATGCAAATCATCCTTTCCAAGAATTTGAATTACATTACGCATGCGTTTTTGTATTGAAAACACAACAATTACCTTAAAAACAGAGACAAAATTTAGATACTTTGTCTATTTTTCATCTATCTAACTTTTTTTTATCAAGATACTAAACCCAATTTGTTTGCTTCAGGCCCCACAAAGGCTGATCTGTAGGCGATTACACTTTTGACCTTCTCATAGCTTGCTTAGAATTAGAAATAACGCGATATTATTGCGAATTTCTTAGAGGTGGGACTACAAACATTAACATATGACTTATCCCCTGGTCAGATTTAACACCGTGATCTAGAATTTGGTTTTTAAAAATGAATTTCACAATTCAAAGAATACAAAGCACCTTTCAGTGGGAAAAGAAATATAACGTGGGGTCGCGGAGATGATGGCGTGATCAGCCATGCCCGAAACAAATATGAAATTAACATTTCGAAATCAATTTTACGCGTTCGATTTAAAAACTTCCTAGTTTCGCCATAAACAACGTACCGCCTGTCTGTTGGGATTAAAAGCTGCAATTGACGCGATGTCTAAAGACATTTTCGCAAAACCTGCAAGAAGAAGCAGAGGAACACATATCAAGCGCCACTGATTTTCAATTAACGTCGGCTAACATAGCGTGCATTCAGATAAGAGGAAACTAGCAACAAATTTTAAGTTGCAGTTTTCAGGCAACGTCAAGACTTGAAACCTGTACATGAAAACAGATAGAAACCAATCGATAGTTTTTCAACTTCATCGAATTGTGGCAGAAACTTAATATGATACTCTTGGTTTTAAAAACATTTAGGCAGGGGAAACAAAGCGAAAGCGATCGGGAAAAAATAGTGAATTCTTTAGTAACGTAAACATTTTTTTTGTCCGATGAAAGAAGAGAACAAATTACCTTCTTTTGCCGTAGAATTGCTCACTCAATGCTTCGCTCCTCTGTTCTGGCGTATTTTCATGCACCCAGCGAGTTCTCGTTCTTGGAATAACAGGCTTGCAAATTTATAATAAACAACTCCAAATAGTCAGACCCCAATTGTTTTTTTTTCGGTGAAAACCCCTGATTTCTAAGAACCCGCGCTCGATTCAGCGTATCTGATTGGTTGAAAATGACCCGCCAGACGTCACTATTTTCCGGATGACTATTTTACCGCGCGCCCTTAATCTTCAGCCAATAAGGCTTCGAGGAAATTATTTTCGGGAATCCCCTGAAGAAAGGGACTTTCCCGCGATCTTTCCCTCCCCAGTTAGTTTCGGTTTTGTGCTTGTCACTGGTTATTTTTGGAACCACTACAAGCACGTAAATTCTCAGAAAGCACGGAAGCATTCCGATTGCTCTAAAATAAACTAAATCTGCTTTATTACCAAAATGAAGACGGAGATTGAGGCTGGCATCGACGAAAAATTGCACAATTTCTTTTTGAAATCGTAACAAAATCTTTAAGTTTAAAAAAATCAGCACGACAGCATTTTAATTGTCGCAGATCAGTTTCAGATGTTGCAGGAGGGCTTCATGAATAAAATTAATTCCATGAAAAATATTCACAAATCATATTGTCTACTCCACGCCAACGCTGGCCATGATTTTAAAAAATATAGTGGCCGCCTATTTCGAGGCGATAACCGTTATGAACTCTTTCACAAATTGAGGTTATTTGAGTCAATTTGAGTGTAGATTTCTCAAGAAATTAATAAATAATCGTGTATCCTTTCTTTTTAAGAATATTTATGAAACATAATCCAGTTACACATTAATATGGGTTCATCTTTGTTATGTGTGATATCAATTATTTTCTCCTTCTCGAATCCCTGTTATTAACAAGCTCGTCAGTCGTAATATGCCTTCTGTTTTACCGTGGACTTCTTTCAAAGTAAGAGGCAATGGTGGTAAAACGGGGCCTTATTCACAAGGTAATGATGTCAAGAGGTGAAAACGGATTTTGTTTTCTTAAAACCAGTGAAAACACGCAATTTTTGTGCTTCAGTCGAATAAAATAGATAAAAGTAAATCCTCGAGGAAATTTTCCATAAGGTTTTATAAATGTGGTTGCTTGACTGGCGTCTGTCATTGACACACATTTCACACACCTAACTCAGTAAATTCATAAATTCGAAATGAGTTCTGTTCGATTTGTGTTGTTGTATCTAACCGGTCCATCACTGGAAACAGTTTTCCTCCTCACAAAGATATGCTATGGATCAATCACTCGCTTTTTGTAGAAACCAAAAGAGTGGATGGAGCTAGTCTGTTAGAGCCAAGTTTCTTCTTGTTTGCCACCAAAACTACAGGGTTGTCGACACGAATCGAAGCAAACTTGAATATCTAGGTGAAAACGGTTCAATAAGCTGATTAGCAAATTAACTTAAAGAAATAGTCACATTTTAATCATAAGCAGTTCTTAGTTGGTTTTACCTGGCAGCGACAGGTGTGCCCATCAAAATAAAATTTCTACCAAAAAATTACAAAATCTTAAGATGAGATATACACTTACTTTATCCTTTTCAGAGAAATCAGTTTCCTGATAAAAGGGTTCAGGGATAGCAACAGAGTCACCAACTGCAAACCCAGCTCCTGCTGCCATGTTGTAAACAGTTACTGGTATACAACGATCTTCACCATCCACCAGGGCAAAGATACTGAGAACAACAGAATCTGGTCATGATAAACTACTGTCATGAAATCAATTTAATATGTAACCACCACAGTACTGTACAAGTAACATTCCATAGGTGCACTATTAATGTGAAAATATTGAAGGGCCACAGCCAGGATGAAACATGTTAAAAAAATTTCCAGAATGATCTCTGGCTAAAACAATTAAAAAATAATGAGCTTTCAACTGCCTGAACTGCAGTCTTTGACAGGTGAAATGTGAATGATAAGAAGTGGAAAAACTTTTTAGAACAAGATGGTTTTATAACAAGAAAGACACCAGAAGTGTGGCATACAAACTGACTTCCAACGCAGAAAATAATTCATATCCACAACCTCAACAATGCAACATTCTTTTTAGCAAATATTCATTATCATTTGCATTATTATTTCACAATTTCATGCATTTTTATTCAAAATATTTTTCTGCTTGTTGTCATTCACATTTCACCTCTAAATGGTTATAATGCAATTTGCCCCTGCAACATCAATTTACCGTCCACTAAACAGGTGACAAGAAAATGTAAAACACATTGGTAAGGAGTGTTAACTTGCTGCAGGACCAGTCTTTCTTATTAACCAATTTACCAGAAAATAAGTGTTACCAAGAGCCAAACATTACAAATCACATCTTAAGAGTAAAATAAAACTCTCTATTTTTGCCATCTGAAACACTTACTATGGCACTGGATCATCCATTGGAACAGAGCCCACAACTTTGCCAACAATCACTTTGTTATGATTTGAGCCAGAAACTAGTTTGGAAACAGGAATATGATCAAGCTGGACTGTTTGACCTGATGGACTGGTGTAACTACCACCACCATATGGGCCCAAATCTGATGGACCCAAGGACTGTACCATGGAGTGGAGCCTCTTGCCTTTCAATTTACCCTGTAATAAATGTAGAGAAGATGAAAGAATTGTTGTTGTAAAAATGTTAATTTAGAATGAAGAAGGAAAAGCACAGTGAGACAATGAGAACACTATTATATTCAGACAGAATTATTAGTTTATTAGTTCCTACCTTTCCCTCCACAAGGTCAATTGTTTTTGTTAAGATATTCAGCAGCTTAAGTTTCTCATCACCAGGTTCCATCCAACCTGGGTCTAAAATGCCAGCCCTTTTGAAGCCATCTATGGCTAATTTATATTCCTCCTGGTATTTGTATGCCTAAAAGGAAACCTGAATGATAGAATCAACCTTCTCTGACAAAATAGTTCAACATTTGAATATAGGAGTGATCCTTGCAGCTATGAACACTACTGAACTAGTAGTTAAAATAAGGCCTGAAAAAATTCAGGCCCATATGGAATTTGAACCCATGACCTCTGTGATACCGGTGCAGTGCTCTACCAACTGAGCTAACAAGCCAACTGGGAGCTGGTCATTATGTTGGATCCAAATAAACCTTTGAAGTGGTGAATAATGACTGTAAATATATGAAAATCATATATGTGCACTGATATTGAAAACATGAATATAGAAGCAATCCTCGCAGCTATGAACACTACTGAAAAAACTTCAGGCCTGTATTTCAACCATTAGTTCAGTAGTGTTCATAGCTGCAAGGATTGCTTCTATATTCATTTCTTCAACCAAAGTGCACATGTATGATTTTCATATATTTATTGCCATTGTTCTATATTGTTGGTCATAACTGGGTAAAACAAAGTATACTTCAGGGATACTTGAAATTGCCTAAAGCTGAGACACCGCTGTTGTTGCAACAGTTCTGAGCCACAAAGTTTTGCTGTCTTTGTATTGCTGAAATGGAAGTACTAATATGGCTAATATTTGCCATTTTGTTACCTCCTGAGTTTAAGAACAAGTTCAAGAGAAAAGCTAGGTAAGCAAGGTTTAAGAAAAAAGGATCAAATATCACTTATTTACAACAAAGAAAGTATAAGAGTCATCTTATGGTCTGTTTCTGTTAAAGTTAAGAGTGTCTTACTTTTAATTACTTCTTACAGAACACCCTTAATCAAATGCAGAGGTCATGACAATAAAGGAAATGATCACCAATTTAAGAAGCTACTGATTATCAAACAAATTCTCCTTGTCAGCACCATAGGAAATGTAAAGAGAACAGTATAGAGAATATGAGTGCTAATGTTAGGGTGGAAAGAGTTAAGTTAGCAATCTTTAACTAATCTTAATACTAATTTTTATACTGATGTGTGTCTTACCATTGCTTGATTGAAGTGTAGATCTGGGTTGTTTTGTGCCACAGGGTCTTTATACTGTTAATAAAATTACACCATTAAATGGTCAGAATCAAAGAAAATTTAATAACAGGAAAAAAAAGGAATAGCTCATCAGACTAAATTAATCAGAACAAGCTAAAATAAGAGGGTGGGGTCAGGGTCCCATGTAAAGAAAGGTTGTTGTTGATCATGTCTTTAGGCTAGAGATTTGTTACAGTGTCAGTTACAGAATCAAAAGATGAAAAGAAATGTGTACAATGAAGTCTGTCTTATTGACTTCATTTCACTATCAGTATCAGAATTGACCTAATTAAGGGAAAGGTGCTCACAGGTCAGGTTTCAGTTTGATGACCAACAGTAACCATACACTGTGTAGTTTTAAGGCTTTAAACTAATATGGAATTCTTACCGCTTGTGAATATGCAGTCATACACTGCTTGATCAGCTGAGGAGACTGTGATCCACAAAAGAAGAGGGAGAGATAGGCATTGCCAAGTACGTCTTTGAAACAAAATGAACATTGGCATGTCAGTTGGAGATGAAAATACCTTGACAATGGTCTGCCAAAAAATTGAAGAAAAAAACACCTGCCAGCCCATTGATAATTAAAGACATTTATCATTCAATTACTAATATTTATCATGTTTCCCTAAAAATTTGCTGGCATCTATTCACTCCCTTGAGTGGAAAGATTTTTTCTCCAAAATTTTTTTCTCACGAACAAAGAAGAAATTCCCATACAATAATGCACCCCCATCATGTTTGTGGTTATGAGAACTGCCAATCACAAAGCAAGTTATGTGATACTACCAGAGGAGTGTATAAAAATACAACTAATCTTATAGTTACAACTTTTGTCATTTATCATCATTTACAATGATTAATATTTAATAATAAGTCCACTCACACCAAGAAATTCCATCCTTAACATCACACTGCACTGCTTCTTTTGCTTTCTCTACACTCATTTTGACATTTTCTACTTTTTCACCTTGATCTGAAAATTAAATTTTTCAGCAAAATCAACTAAATCTAAGAAAGTTACTAGGTTCTCCAAAACAAAACTTGGAAACTATTCCAACTCTGGTTATTGTTTAAAACTAACTCATAAGTGAAAGAGCTATTGCCAAGTTTCTTTTGGCATTAAAAACAAATCAGTTCATGTGTTTATCACTTATGGACATTAACAGAAACCTTAGAGTGTGCTTATGGGTAAAAATTATTCAAATGATGCAGCCCAACTCTTCATCAGTTTTTTATAAACTAAGGTGTTTTTTCAGCGAGCTGTTCTCCTGACAATTCAAGTTCTGTGAAATAATGTTTCCCTTATTGACAAATATCTTAAACTTGGGTTGGATTTTCTCATGCTTATGGTGACAAGGGTTTGTTTTTATTTTACCTTTCCCAATCTGTCGCAACACCATTGACAAGTTCCTCAAAGACTCCTTGCTCTTTCCCTAAGGACGAAAATTGGTGTGTCTTAAATTTGAGTTACAGATTTATACTACCCAGTACTTGGGAGCAAGAATGGTGCAGTTCTGAAGGCCTTCACCCCACCTTGCTGTGTCCAGGGTTTGACTCCTGGACCAAGTGAGTTCAGTGTTGTGTTGGTTACAATCCCTTACAATAGGATTTTCTTATGTCTCTCTCACTTCATGAAAACCATTGCCCAAAATAGGCTGTCAAATCGACATGTGTCTTTTAACTCACATGATTTAATGCTCCTACAAAACAGTTTCTGGCTGCTTCAACTTGTCCACACTTCCAGTAACACTCTCCCAGGCAATTCCAAGCTTCAACTAGTTTCGGATCCAGCTTGACGGCTCTTGACAGAGAATCTTGAGCCAAAGAATCATAATCGGGCATCACATTCAAGGCCTTCCCTCGTAAAAATAGACATCTGGCTGTTTCCTCGCATTGGGCTACAACGGCAAGGAAAAATATTTCATTTTATAATTTCAAATTCAGGAAAAAAGTTCACAACAGGGTTGTCATAGGAAGCTGGTAACTGGTGGAAGCCTGCTGCTCATCAGACCATTTTGCGCCATCAAAAACCTTTAGTTTGTTAATTATGATCAAAGATAGAAAATGATTATCATATATTCTTGAGAATTCTGGAAATCACTTCTTTCGGGAAGTTTCTGAGAAAGTATGCCCATGAATACCCTTGAACAGCATGTTTTGTTATGAAAAATACAAGTTAAGGAGTTAGAAGATGATCATACAAAAAATTCTCCAAACTAACATTATATGGATTGTATAACAAACAGTAAAGAGAATTATAATGAGATCTGGGAGTTAAAAGTTAAATCAAATAAGAAAAGGTTTAAAAAGACTTATCCTTACCCTGTACATGGTCCAGAATGTTCAGAGTCTCTTTCAACTTTTGCTCAGTTTCCTTCTTCTTTAGTGGGGCCTTCTCAATTGAATTGTGTTCAAAGTAATGGTCTCTGAACTCATAGAGTTGTTGAACTGCAGCCTGATCAAATCAAAATGAAAAAAAGATAATTAGTTTCTGTTGTTTTATTTCCCCTTGACTCTGAGCCATGAAAGGGTAAAATTTCCGCACAGCCCCATACTATATTATGCATTCAGTTCTTGGATAAAGAAAACAATGACAAAAACAATAGATTGCCATTGGGAAGACAGATTTGTTTTTACAATAGTATGGGGCTGTACGGAAATTTTACCGATACCTGCCGCTCTTCTCCCACCAACCGAGAAATAGTTATTGCAAATCGCGAGTGAGGATTAAACTCGCACTACTGAACAACAATTACAAATTAAAATTCACGAAATTAAACTTAAGCACCGACCTCAGCCCTCTCCAGAGGCCATTCTTCTGCACTTGGCTTCTCTTCAGTGGCTGGCTCTCCCTCCATGATTTTTTTATATTCTTTTATTATTTAGATTCAAGTCACTCTCTCAACATCATAACCACTGTATTTCTCGGGGACCTATCTACCTACAAATTTGCCGCCATATTGCACGAAATCCAGGTTACATTGTCAGCGGATGTCAATTGAAAAGAAAAATTGGTTTTATAAAACATCACCAATGTGTACTTATTTTTTTTCACTACAGATGACCCCGATTGATACAATCAATCCCTTTATAATTACAGCGGTGCCCACATTAATGTCTCATTACATCGGGAAATGATGAAGAAATTGTCTTACTCCGTCTGACCCTTCTCTAGAGAAATTATTGGGGAGATGTTTTTCCATTCATTCCAAAATCGACAGATGATAATTCTCTCGCTACATTACGAGTTGACATATACGACGTCTTTTCCACAGAAATAGCCACGCAATCAGCCGTGAGTTTTCACTGTTTTTGCATTCAGCAATAATGGGTATGTTTGAAGTTTACTGCCCTCTTTAAGACAGACAGTTTAGCTGATTACTGAGATCGATGTGTTTTCTCCTCAGGGAGTTTCTTTTCTAGTCTATTTTCGTCATTGTTTGGTCAGAAGGAGTTACGGATCCTTATTTTAGGCTTAGATGGAGCCGGTAAAACTACGATCTTGTACAGGTGAGTTTTTAAGCCATGATATCTAGAAATCTTCGCAATTTCAGGCTAGTTTAAATGGCCTTATCTATGTCTTTAAATTTCTTTCCAATTACAGGCTACAAGTTGGAGAAGTCGTAACAACTATTCCAAGTAAGCTATGAGTGATATTGGCGTAACAACAAGCTCAAAATTAGCACACCAGAAGTTTTGAATTTTAACGTAGCCTAGGATCTAATTGTGCTTGAGTTTAAGTAGTATTTCTCAGTTTCAGAATCTTCAGTCCACTCTGCTAATTTGATTAACGTAAATCAAGGGTTGCTGTGTCTTTGATGACATCTACAACTTAATTTTCTCATTGTTTTCCCAACAGCAATAGGATTTAATGTTGAGACAGTTACATATAAAAACCTTAAATTTCAAGGTGAGTGGAAAAACTTGTGTAATAATGATATGTCATGTTTAATATGCCATGTTAGATGTGAGGGAGGAAGCATGTTACAGCCTGTAGCTGTGACTGTTTTAATTAAAAATATGTAGCAAAAGTCAGAGCAATTGGGTGTTGGAAGAATTCTGGGATTGTCTTGATTTTGCCCCAGTTAGATCAGAAATTGTGCATGAAAAGTCTCACTACCCTCTGAAACAATCAGATAAAAAAAAAACCATCATGACTTGAACATTTACTATTTCTGGAATTTTGGCCTTGAATTTTTCTTCCTTAATTTTGTTTCGATCAGCCCACACTTTCTCTCTAATTTTGTATTTCTGACAACTGGAAAGTGCTCTGAAAATCAAATTACATGGGTTTGCCCTTTGAATGGGGATAATGGACTTGGGACATTTAACTTTTTGCTAGATGTAACCCCATAAATGCTAGTATCATAGAGCAATATATACTGATTTACATTTTTTTCTTTCCTCAAACAGTGTGGGATCTAGGAGGTAAGATAAATAATATGATGGTAGTGACACTGTCTGTAAGAAAAAATAATGCCTGTTTTGTCTCTAAGGATCATTTTGAGATTTATTGTGATATTAACCTGTAAGCTTTGACAAGAATAATCTACCTTTTTTTTGTTATTTTTAGGGCAAACAAGCATTAGGTATGTGAACTTAATTTTTAGTTATAAAAGGAGTGCCCTAGAATTTGTTCAAGAACTCATTTTGAGACAATGCTTGAAATGTGGGACCTATTGTACATCAAACAATGTAACAGTAAAGTATTTTTTTAAAAACCATCAAGCATGCCTATATTATCTATCAACTGAATTTAATCTTAATAGTATCTGCCTCTTTAATTTGAGAATTTGTAGCAAGGTTGCTGTAGTAGTTATAGCAGTTTTGAGAGCTGATGTTCTGAAAATCATTTTACTCCTGTCACAAAATTTTCCTGTTCATAGTTAACTTTCCAAGGCTATAATGATTAGCAGTGTTAATCACATCTTTCATAATTCAAACCATTTTTAATGTTTGTGTTATTTATTACAGGCCATACTGGAGATGTTACTACTCTAACACAGATGCTATTATATATGTGGTAGACAGTATGGATAGAGAAAGAATAGGAATTTCAAAACAGGAATTAATTGCCATGTTAGAGGTAAAACATTTTACTGATGTAATGAAAAAGATGTTGAGTACAGTGTATTTATTACAAGATAAAAAAATAGAGGCATCTTTCCTGTTGAACAACAAAACCCCCAATGCCATCAAGCTCATGTCATATCTGAACCTACTACCGGTACATGGCTTAGCTTGGCATGGAGTTCACTAATGATCAGCCATCACATCACAGAATCATTAAGTTTGAACTTTGCGTCACAGTGGATGACTCAGATTTTTCTCTGTCCCATTTTTATGACAAATGCTTTCCTTGTTTGACAACTGAACTGAAAAAAATTACAATTTTTGTAGCCCTAGCTGATAACAATTTTTTATAGGGTTAGTTAGGAAACAATTATGGCCAGCCACAGCCTTCAATGGTCTGCACAGCAAAATAATGTGCCTCTTCATTTTGTTGAACTTCAAAACCAACAAAAGGCATGCAGATCACTGATTCTCTACATGTTCTTAGTAATTGATGTACAAAATGTGAACTTATTAAAAAAGGTTTTACTAACATGTAGTACTGGTATTCCCAAACATTCCCTTAAGATGCTGTTGATTGGCAAAAGCTTGAAAAAGTAAAGAAGCACAGTAGCTCAAAGCCTCGAGCAAATTGTCCATTTGATCAAGGAAAAAGAGACTACTTAGTTATATCCAGAATTTTGTTTTGTTCTGAACGTGGCAAACTATTTTTGTCAAGAAAAAGGGGCTCAAATATCCTTGGAGGCAAAACAGTCCTGAAAAAAAAAAATGATTATTTCATTATAGGAAGATGAACTCAAAAAAGCAATCCTAGTGGTTTTTGCCAACAAACAGGTAAGTTCTGAATTTATTCTTGTGATGCATTCTTTTAAAAAATTCAAACAGAGTGATTTCTGCTAAATTCTTAATATTTTGGAAAAGGATAGGGATTGAGATCAGGGTTAACCCTTTAACCCCTAAGAGTGAGTGGTATCTAATTTCTCCTTACCATATCATCTCTGAATCAAGCATTAAGGTCGGGAGAATAAAGGAGCTGATCACCCATGAAAGAAGATCTTGATTGTAAGACAAATTCTCCATGTTGGCATCTTAAGAAATGTTTGGAGAACAGTATGGAGAATATGCTTACTGATTTTAGGGTGTAAAGGATGAAAATGGAAAACCCTGGACCTGCAGTAATTAGACACTATTGGCTAGTTGTTTAAACAAAGTTTAGCAGTTGTTTATCAAAACTTTGGTCTAAGCCATTTTCAATTTAACCAAACCTTTTATCCCAACAGGACCAAAGGGACAGTTATTTAATAATTGAATCAACCCTCTTAAAGAGAATCCCTGAGGCCCACTGATTACATAAAACTGTGGTTTGGTTAGACCTTGTGTAAAAAACTAGCCCCACAGACTAACCCAAACCAGTTTTAGGCAATCAGTGGCCTCAGGCTTTCTTTAAATATCCTTTATATGTCTTCCTCTAGTGGCTTTTTGACCCTCTCATGCCCGTTTAGAAACATAAATGTTTAGATGAAAGGTTTGGCTAAATAGAGGATTTTTCAGGCTGCTGTTCTGTTAAACAACTGCTAAACCTTGTTTAAATAGCCAGCCTTATGACTCATCGATTTGAATAATCTGTTACTTCTTTCTGTGGTGAAAATACTGACATTTTAAAACAGGGCATAGTGTTTTGAACAAGTGATGACTTTCCAATGAAACTATTTTAAGAGTGATAATGTGAAATTTGGTATACATGTACGTAAGTTAAGCATGAAAAATTGTTAAAAATCAAAGCCATATCTGAATTTTTCTTTTGACTTCAGGATATTGAAGGAGCCATGACAGCTTCAGAGGTCTCAAATGCTCTAGGTCTCTCTGCATTGAAGAGTCGCACATGGTCCATATTCAAAACCTCTGCTACAAAAGGAGAAGGACTTGATGAAGCTATGGAATGGTGAGTTACATTAAGAATTTTATTAATCTAATGATATACATGCAAAAATTATATGCATCTGATTGGATTCACACCTATTTAAGGAAAAATTCATGTTTCACATGTGCTTAAAACAGCATTTCATGTGTCACAAATTTAATATGAAAATTTCAAATTGCACTTTCCTTGCCTTTCTGTAAATTTCACACATCCCATCTTAATTTTGGGCTTAATCATGCATTACATATAAACCCTTTGCCCTCCCTCCCCCCTCTGAGAACAGCTAGCCACAATTATGTATCTCAAACATAAGCCCAATCTTTTCCTAATCTAACAACTTTGCTTGAAAATCTCACCACCTCGTTCCTATGACTCCTGACTGCTCTTTGGATACCATGGGGAACTAGTTGGTAAAAATTTTCATCAACTGTGGAAGACTCTGTCTCTGAAGTGAACTAACCATACTTAGTTTGTGAAAATCTAATTTTTTCATTTGGTCAGTTTTATTTTGATCACTTAAATTATCCATGGTTATGAATTACAAAGTTGGAATTACTGTCTTTTTTCAGGTTAGTGGACAGTCTCAAATCAAGACAGTAATGAACAAAGCTATTGGATATAATTTAAAAGTACACCTCATAAAACCAGGTGGTTGGTAGAGTTTGTCTATTGAAAAGGATCTGCCTCTATATAAAAGTTTTCCTCTATCAAACTTGTTTACTGGGTGTAATAGCTATTTTGTACAACAAATCTATAGTTATGGTTAAAAAAAGAGTATCAGAAAATCAAAAAAGTGGTTTTCTCTTTTTTCTAGATTTTTTTTGCGGTAGTCATCATATTTAAGTAAATTTTTGAGCTGTGAATATTGTCATGTTGTTGTTGCAACATGTAGCAGTACATCAAGAGGTATTAACGTTCTCTTGTGTATTATCAAGTTAAGTTTATTCACACCCTAGTTCATTCTGATTTATTAACACAAAGTATTTATTTTGTGCTCAGTTCATAGGGTAACTACATCTGTAGTCCTCACTGAACTTCCTTTTAACCCTTTACAACCCTACTTCAGAATGCATATTCTCTATATTGTTCTCTATACAATTTATGAGGTGCTGACAAGGAGAATTTGTGAAACAATCAAGAGCTTCTTTAGTTGGGGATCATTTCGTTTCTTCTTGTGACCTTAATATGTGATTCAGAGGTGTTATTGTATGGAGAAATTAGCTTTTAGTCACTCCTTGGGTCAAAGGGTTAAAACTGTTTACAGCTCACTATTTTAATTAATTTTTAACCATTATGTCGGTATTTTTTTTTCTTATTTTGTATGTAACCTTGAAATAATTGCGTCAATGGTTGAAACAACAATTACTGACATTTTAAGGGAAAGGAATTGAGTTACATTCAGTTTGGCTTTAGTTTCTTTTTGTTTTGTATGTAACCTGATGTTTTGAGGACTAAACTACTGAGCTAGCTGGAATTTGTTGGCTTTTTTTTTCAAGTTAAAACGATTTTCAAGAAGTACCTTTTTTTGTTACTGTTTCGGAGATTAGTAGAAACGAGAGCAGTGTTCGCGTTACTTTGTTAAGAAGTGAAATTAGCCGACTCAATTTAGGCAAAATAAACTGGTTGAAAAATTTTTTGTGGTAGTGGTTTTGTTCAAATAAGTTGTTATTCTCTAGTAACCCATTGACATCGATGCTAGCAAGAAGTGTTGGTGGTCTCGATACTGAAGGTAACCCGCTCACGGTTTGATCTCTTCAAGTGCTGGCCTTATCACCCCAAGGTTAATACAATTTTTTGGAAGGAAGCTAAAAAACAACTCGAAACAACTTCATAAGAAACAACAACAACAAAATGACACAGAAATGTCCACGTCAGTTTTCAAAGTCAAGGTTAGAGTTTGTTGACGTGATGGGCCAAATTGAGTGGTCAAGTCGCGCGTGATTACAACAAGAATACCAAGGGGGAGAGGAAGAGAAAAAGTTTGAAAACAACATAGACTTTGTACGTTGGCAATCATCCAACGAAAGTCTATCAAACTTTTGAATCACACATATAGCGAACATTAGTTTTTCCTTTTTAACCATTTGTTACGCTTTTATCGCGCGCACTTTGGGTCTTAATTCTTTGATATCCACTTTGGTTACGTCAGTATCTTGCGAACTTTTACTTTTCCTTGTTGTCCGTTTGTCACTTTGTATCTCGCGTATTTTTGGTTCCACTTGTTATGCGATTGTTGTGTTATTAAATCAGGCAGATTTAGTTTTTCCTGTTGTCCAGTTGTTATGTTAGTATCTTGCACAGTTTTGGTTTCCTCTTTTGTTCCTTTGTAACGCGTTTGCATCTCGCGTACTTTTGGTTTCTCTTGTTATGCAATTGTTACGTTAATTAATCCGGCACATACAGTTTTCATTTTTGGGCAATTGTTACGTTCGTATCTCGCGCACTTATGGTTCTCCTTGATATCCTATTGTTACGTCAGTAACTCGCGAACCTTTACTTTTCCTTGTTATGTGATTGTTAGGTTAATCTCGCCCACATTTTGTTTTCCTTGATGTCCGATTGTTACTTTTGCGTCTCCCACTCTTTTTGTTGTCGTTATTGTCCGATTGTTACCTTTGTGTCTCGCACAGTTTTGGTTTCTTTTGTTACGCGATTGTAACGTTAAGTTACTCGCGCACTCTTAGCTTTGCTTGTTGTCCGATTGTTACGTAAGAATATCGTGCAATTTTGGTTTCACTTGTAACGGGAACTGTTACGTTAGTTTATTATCCAACTGCACAAAGTGCAAATGTCTGATGTTGTACCAGCGACATTGTACAGTTGTTATTTGTATCTAGAAAAAACCCATTTACTATTGGTTTCCCTTGTTGTGCCATTATTAAGTTAGTATCTTGTCTACTTTAGGTTTTCCTTGTCCGATTTTTAAGATTCTAAACTTATAATTACATTTACCCTCTCCGATTGTCAATCGGCCTCCATCGTTTTCATGCGCTCGAATTTTCGAATTTGTGTGACCTTTAGTGCTCTCCCTCATTTTCTTCCTCATTTGCATAATCTGTAATCGGCTGCTTAATGCCCTGCCTTGATCTCGCTCGAAGCCAATGAGAGCGCACGCCATAATTGTTGGTATCGTTATGTGTTTTATGTATACTGATCAGCATACATAAAACATATAACGAAACCAACTTCGAAGAGCAACGTCAGTATTGTACCTTGTGTGATCCCATACCTGGTGATAAGTTTAATTCAAGTTGGATTTTGCTTAACTTTGCTCTGTTATTCCCCTTAAAAATTCGCAGCAGCCTTTTAACTAATGAAGCCTAAAGCTGAAACCAATCATATACCGGTAGAACTCGTTTTATTCGCTTGATCCATTAAAAGTACGTGATTCGTCAGTCTCATTGCGATTCTTCGCTCTGTGCCTTGGATTGAACCTAATCAAGAACTGCTCTTCAAGTATTTTTTTCAATGGTATACTTGCTTAAAAACGCCTTGGAGCTGTGAGGTTTTGCAACAGAAAAACGCACGTAACCCTTATTGTTTATTTAACAAGTAGATTTCACGATACCATGCGTCTAGTCAGTAATGGATCTCAGATGCTGACGTCAAAATGTGGTAAGAACAAGGTGGCAAACGAGGCACAGCTGAGTGCGTTACTGATGATGTTACAACATTCCGACGTCTACTATCATCTATTACTGGACAGATACACACCAACATGGACACTATTTGTTTTAGAGTGTTTGAAAAAGAAACAAAATGTTGTTAATGGTGACGTGATCCATGCGTCTGTCCTTTAATAGATCATAAATAAGACCCATGTATGTATTATAAGCTATAGCAGAGATAACACGTCTTTACAAAGGGCAGACCCTCAATATCCTTTCAAGGCGGTGTCACAGCGTTTTGGATACCCAAAACGCACTCTCGCCTCTGCTGCAAAACGTTGTGACAACGGTACACTAAGTGGATGGGCTTGAGTTTCAGATGATCTAGACAGCGGAGAACTGGAAACGATTACTAACATGAGCCTGCAGATCACACAGCTGGCATAAAAGCAATGGCGGCTAGTAAGAAGTATTTCTTGAGTTTGTTTGGACGGAATTTTCACCATGTTCTTTATCAATCTCGACTACCTCATTTAATGAGACCAAACATGCGCTTATTATCCGACAAAATAATCGACAGTTCAGACACAGAGCCACCCATACCAGTGTACAAATCGCCTCAAAACGAACCGGTCGATCGCAAACGAGCAAGATTACTCTACCAAAGCAGGTACACATATATAAAACTACTGAAATTTAAATGGTGCACTTGATCAAACAAATTCAAATGGATTTAGATAAAAGTAAGTTAAATTCATTTTACATCTGCTCCAGGAAGCGTGGAATGCTGGAAAATGGACTCCTGTTGAGGTACGTGGCTACCATAATCATGGTTAATTACGTAACATGGTTTGGGTGAAAGTGTCAGATCGTTTCTCGTAGTATTTGTTTTGTTTAAGCAGAAGCATACAAACAAAAGCCTGTAATGAAAACTTTGAAAGTGAATATAAATTTCTGCACAGGCTATCTGGAGTCAAGATTTCCGTACAGCTCCATATTTCATCATGCATACGATTTTTGGACAAAGAAAACAATGGCGTAAAGATTAGGTTGCCTTTGGGACTACAGCTTTGTTGTAGAATAGTATGGGGTTAAACGGAAATCTTTCCGGGCTCAAATCAATGCTTCTGTTGCGGGAAGGGCTTGAATATTTTCTGAAACAATGCAGTTTCAGTTGCACCCATGTGTTTCAAGTGTTGTTAAGGGAGCCCAAGGGGAGAATGTGTCATCTTCATGGTCCAAATGGTGATAAATTGTTAACATAAAACAACCTAGCATGGATTTGAATGTGAGTAAGATGGCCATAGCAGTTTACCCCTCCTCCTGTCCCCTACTGAGAGGTCTTATACTTCCAAAGAAATATATTTGAATTTGATTTTTAATTGGCAGCACATTTGCAGATAAGCATTTAGATGGTCTGAATGATAACCAGCTGGATCAGTATGACAAGCTGATAAATGAACCTAGCAATGACTGGGAGATATACTACTGGATGACAGACAAGAAACCTACACCTACAGAGTATGATAATCCAGTTATGGAATTGCTTAAGATCCATGCAAAGAATGAAAATATGGAAGAACGTATCAGACAACCAGATCTTCAAGCAAAGTAATCACCATGAAAAGTCTTTGACAGAGTATTCTCCCTCTTATTCCTTAAGAACCACTGGGGAGTTTTTACAAACTCTTGCATTGCTGTTCTTTGAATCAGTGAAGCCTTTAACAGTTATTTGGGTTACTTTGGAAGTTGTAAAGGCTCAAGGAACAATTCATCAGAAATTGTGAGGTTTTGAACAACAAAACACTGTTGCTCATGCAAGAGAATTACCACAACCTTAACAAAGGGTGGTAAAAAAATTTGTTCCTTGGACATCCATGACAAATCAGAAAGAAACAACATTTGTTATGACAAGGGAGAGATTTAACATTAATTTTTGAGTTTGGTGTTTTCGTCTATCCTTTTGTCCAATTAAAAAAATATATTGCTCATGACAGAAAACTAAACTTTCAAGTTTCTTCTTCTATTTATTGCACAATTGAGATATAAACACTTGAAAATATCCAAGTTAATGATTCTTTGGGCTCTGGGGTCTGACTTTTGCCTTAGTAACTTTACATACATGATGCTGGGATGTGTTCATGCAGGGTTGCACTCATTACTTTTTCAATTCTGAACACTCTTTTTTTGTCTTGGTATGTTTGTTGATAAAATCCTTATTTTCTTGAAATGGAACTGTCATCACCAAGTACAATCACCAAATCTCTGAATGAGTTTGTCCTGATCACAGAGGTCCTTCTGAACCTTCTTTCTCATGTAAAAGATGGGACAATCACGACTGAAACAAAACAGATATTAACCATGTAAATGCATAATACAATCAAAAAGTGCCATGGATTCAGATTTAAATGATCCCAAAAGATTTTTCATTCACTTAAAAGTATTCTGTGAGTTAAGAAGCAAAGTAGAGTATAGAACCTTAAACTCCAAGATCTGATTGTTAATTCTCCCTTCTCACTGCTACACAATTCCTTGTAATTTGGTTACCAGAATTTGGTGTTAGAACCAGATAAAATCTTCCACCTGACAAGTTTGAGTATTCTCATTATTTGTCTGCTGGATAGTGTATGGATATTATTATCATAGGGGTAGGTTACATGTTAATCAATTCTGGGAGTTAGAGGATTAATATTTCTAGGTGGAAAGAGAAGAAGAGAGTGCAGTGTCCTGTTGAAGAACACAACTATCTCTTGTCAAAAAATATCTATCATTGTATTTTTCACACCTGGTACACAGTACATCAGCATGCAGACTGCCTTGACAATTTTGACATTGAGTCCATAGCCTTGCAAACTTTTCTTCCAATGCATTCAGGTGGGAAATCTCCTTTTGGTAGAGACCAGACTCTTTAGGCTTACAGTGTTTACAGACAGCAGAATCTGGTAAGCAAGGGAAAGGATGTGATCAGAAGTTGTGACAACACATCTCAGAACAGTAATGGAAAAACTGATTCATACCAAATCTCCAATTTTTTTTTTTTTTTTAACTTAAATTGAAGTTCAGACATATGTTTTGTGTACAGTTGTGTTAGTGTTTTATGAGAATTTTTTGAGTGTAACAGCTTAATTTCAGACAGTATACTCACTGTTGTCAAGGACTGCTTTACACCCAAGGCAAGTTTCTCTCTTCTTAGTAAACATAGCCAGCTTGCTTACTTTTGATGTTACAATAGTTTTTGTGAGTGTATGTTGCCCTTCTGCAAAGATATCAAACAAGGGAATTAAAATAAGAGTCTTTTGTTTAGTTGAATTGGAGAACAAAAGCAGCAAATCGCACTACACATGGCCTCACTTGAGATTGTCATTTGGCAGGTTGTGAGAGTAAAGAAAATTATCAATTAGAGAACTATTGGTTGATCCAATATAAAATTTGTAGAACTTGCATCACAAGAGTTGTACAGTTGATAGTAATGAGAGTTGCTAATGAGATCTTGGGAGTGAAAAGGTTAAAACAAATGTCTTCCAAATGTAAGGTTTGAGAGCATTGTATCACAAACATTAACAAGCTCCTTAGGAGGCTCATTATGGAAATCTAGTAATAACACAAGTTGATATTATTTAGTGTGGCTGCATATTAATGTGCATGAACTGTATGCTTTTTGTGAAAAGATAGACCATATTTAATTTTTAATACAGTTAATACAGTTCTTTGAGGAAGGATCTTTCTACTTGATAACAAAGTCATTGGCTATTTACAGTGTAAGGGAAGGAAAAATGCAGACTTACTAAGAAGCACAGAGGTTGCTTTTGCCTCTCCCAAAATAGGCTCAAATATTCTCAGCAAGGGATTTGACAACTGATTCTCAAGGTAATATTTTGTGTCAATAGGAATGTTGTTCTCCAGCACATAAATGGGATCCTGCAAAGAATGCAAACTTGGTAATATTTTTTAAAAACAATCAAGTGATTTGAAAAAAAGGTTCTATTCACCTCAGCTTTTTCATAAGCTTTCTCTCCTTTAGCACCAGCAATGATGACATATGGGACTCTGTCTCCCAGCTTGGGAGCAGAACCAGCATCACGTTTCCGCATTCTGTGAAAAGCAAAAAGCAAAATACCTTAGAAGGTAACTTTTTGTCACAATCATGTGCACAGGTTATTATTAAACTGTACAATTTGGACTGAGGCAACAATAATACAAACTGATCAACTAGGTGTTATAAAACCAAAATCAAAGAAAAAACAATGGAGAATCAGATGAAAGGAAATACCCTGAAGAGTCAATGAGAACTCAAAGTAAAAACAAGAAAACTTCCTATAGTAAATAGAAAGAAAGGCAGGCAACTAAGTCATGAGTGGAGTTTGTTTTGCATAAAATTGGTTGAAAGAGTGGACTGGTGTGAGATTTTCAGATTAATAACATGGCATAGTAAAACAAAACCAAAGCAGTCCTGGATCACTTTCAACACTCAGTTGAAAGTTACTCTATCATGGCTACCAAGTTAGTTGTAAATCCGACCTCTCTGCCAGCTCAGAATGTGCCTGTTTCCCAGCATATTCGTCCCCTGTCTTTGTCAACTCCTTTGTTATCACCAGCTGTGAGATATCAATTCTGTTGCACAGAAGGTCTGATATCACTTGCTTTGTGTAATCAACAGCTCCCATGGGATCCCTATGGACAAAAACATTTATGACTTACAAGTTAGAAATTGACTGAATACAAATGATCACATGAACCAGTTGTGATGAGCAAGCTTCAAAGACCTGTACCTCTCAATGAGAATTTTTTGTAAGCAGGAGTTAATAAGGTTTGCAACCAGAGGGCAGTTATCTCTTCTTACCTGTGAAAATAAAACAAAACCAACAATTAAGAAAGAACCTACACTGATCTAAAGGCCATTATTATCAAAGAATAAAATAAATAAAAGTAACAAAGAATCAGTAGCTATGCCTGGGAAAAAGACTGAGAAATTATCAGTTGAAGAGCTAATTAGCAGACTTACTGTTTCTATTCCCTTGCAGTCCATTTTGTCATGCTTATCAGCTTTAGTAAAGTACAATCCAGCATAGCGCTTCTTGCTGATCAGAAGATATGGAAAATACACCTGCAAAAATGTGCAAAATTGAATAATGCAATTAAAAAAAGACAAGAAACAAAATCAACCTGGGAAGGGATCAGTCCACTATGTTCCAAAACTCCATCAATTACATCTTACCTTCTCAAACTCCAATTTGATGGGTTTGATAAAGTGACCAGATACATAACCTGCAGCTTCTTTACCAAGTTCCATGCTCTCTGCAACAGAATCCACTCCAAACTTGACCATTACAGAATCTGTGTCTCCATAGATGACCTAAAGGCAACAAATGTGGTGTACAAGAAGAATTAAGCCATCCTCTGATCAGCTAAATTGTACAGTCAATAGATCTTATTCAGTGGTGAAATTTTGTTTTTATCTGTGTGGGTACTTCATAACAAACAACATTAATTCAACAGTATTTACCTGAGCATTTGTTTTGTACCCATTATCCACTGTATATTTTTCTTCAACAAGTTCTTTTGTTCTCTCTATCATCATGCGCCCAAAAGCCGTCACACTCTGCAGTGAAACAATATTCCACATTTTATCATTGTTGTTTCTTCCTTACTGTCATCACCAATTAAGGTTCCATTTAAAATTTTAAACAATAATTATGTGAAAATTTTAAAACACATTTGAAAGCCTATTGCATGGGTGGTAGGATTACAATTGACATTCCCAGAAGTGGATTGCATTCAGTTTACATTTTGACCCTTACAAGTAATTCACATGGAACTTCTTACTGTCAATAGTTATTCACTAAAAGGTCTTGTCTTGATACAACACCAATTTCTCTTTACTTAATTACAAGAAAATGTATATCAGCAAGGAGTGGGAATTAATAATCACATTGTAGGAGTTTAAGAGTCAAATGGAGCTGGGATCAATATACAGTCCCTATGACAGGTACAAACTTAGAGGGGCAGTTGCAGAATAAATTCAACTAACCAGAAATTAGACTTACAATGCAACTCGATCAAAGCTTAGTTATATTTTGAACTTGTAGCTACCTGTGAAATTGGCAGACAGGGAAGCTTTCCAACTTGTGCTCCAGTAAACCCATACACAGAGTTCGCGCTTAACTTAAGAGCCAGCTGTCGACCATCAAGAACCTATGGTTAAAAGCATTATAGTTGAGTGGGTGGCAAATATTTTTAAATCAAATCATTGAAGTAAAAAAAAATATATATCTGCTGAGTCACAATTTGTACCTTCTTCCTGAAAGGGTCTGTTTCTTTCTTTAAATCCTCTTTAGCTCTAATTGAGAAAGATCGATGCATCATTACATCAGACCATATTGTCATCAAGCATGTGTGTTTATCATTATTTTTTGTCAACCTAACATTTAAAACTACTGTTATCACTTTGTTAGCTACAAAGGAGATTTTGATGTGCTAAAAATGTATTTAAGCCATTTGCACACTAAGAAGACTGTTCAGACTGTTTTGTTGTCAATCTTCAGTTTTTATTTTTGAATGAAATGCCCTCCAAAGTGACAATATTGTTACGCTGTTGCACCACTTTGCATTGCATCAGTTTAACTAAACTTTTGTTTTGGCATTGTTATGCCAGATATTATTCTTGAAATTGCCTAACAATGAAATTAACTCCCACTCCTTCAACAGTCTACCTCGAGACATCATGATAGAATGCAATAAGTAGTGAGAAATTAACATCCATCCATACTTTTTCCTTGCAGACAACAAATGCTCAAGAATTTCAGGCAGCAGTCCTTTCCTTAGAGATGCCTTCACAAAATAATCTCCGGAAGGGGTCTTGATAAACTCATCAGGTTTTAGACTGAAATATACAAACATGAAATTAGCCATTTAATAAGCAGTAGAAGCAAGATAGATCACCTTTGATAACTTTTGGTGTTAACTAAAGAAAACTTTTTGAGCTTATGATCATGATCATGATCATGATTGATCAATAATAATAATAATAATAATAATAATAATAATAATAATAATAATAATAATAATAATAATAATGATAATAATAATATTAATAGTAATAATAAACACTTGTTCAGTACCTATCCAGTTCCCTCTAGATGCTTCTCAAAATTGAGAAATAGATAAATACGTCAATATTTAAAAAAATTAAAATTAATATGAAAAAGCTTTTTTTTTTTACCTACTTATCATCATTAGTACTTGATCATGTTTTTGCCATGTTTTTGTAAAATCTATGGATGATTAATTTTTGAAGAATAGGAATACATCAAAATTCAAGAAACATCTCTACAACCTGATATTTCCTTAATTCATTTTGAAATAAAAATCTTGCCAATGTTATGTGTTAGTGACTAAATCTTTCCATCTGGTGACTGGAAGGAGTACTCAGTCACCATTTGGTGTCTGTCTAAGAAGTCACTGTTAAACCCTGTGACTGAGCTTTGACTTAACATAAAAACAGTTTACCATATTTCTGCAATAATACTGTAACAAAAACTACATATTGCCAAGCATGTTAGCAAGATCATGACCATTTACTTACCTAGCCAGATCACTATGATGCAGAAGAGAGGTGTAACACAAATTGTGAGCCATCATGATAGATGGGTACAATGAAGAGAAATCAAGTGTTGCAATAGGAATGTCATAATACCTGTGAAGAAAAACAAACAAATAACTTTCTCTTGCTAATTAGGGAATAACGAACGTAACATGGATAGATTTTCTGATTACCGGTGACATCTGAATTAATTTCATGAAGCACTTTTCTACCAATCAGACAAAATCAGTGAAATACTTTCAATACAACTACAGCCCACTTACTATTCATTGACTTTAACAACTGAAACTCTGATGTGAAAAGGAGTTTACCCTTTAGATGGTTCAATGACTGTGGCTCCAGTGTATTCATCTCCAGCTTCTGCCTTGTGAGCAGGAAGTAACAAGTCTTGCTCTTTAGACTAAAAAAATGTCACAGCATAATTTTGATTTTAATGGTGTAAGGTTGCAGTTGACAACCCCTCATAGCAAGCTACTCCTTGTTTGTATTACAGCAAAGCACAACTGATTTTACTGCAATCAGATGCAACTGTTCATTAAAAATACCTTCAATTACAGCCTACGTCCATTATCACAAATTCCAGGAACCATTTATGCACATAGAAGAGCCACTATAACAGTAACAATTTTCCAAAAGAAAAGAAAAAAAAAACTGGACAGTGTCTGTTTGATCCAAATTCTTAAGCTCATGGGGATAAGCCTCAAGTCACATGTAAACCAAGTTGAAACTACAGTCTGATATCAAATAGACTAACTTTGAGTATTGGGGAACTCACCTTTCTGAGGAGCTGTGAAACAACTTTTATCTGCTGTCCTCTTGATAAGAGATAACTAAGAGGAACACCAGTGACTCGTGCCATCTCCATATAGTTAATAAGGCACATAAGTTTTTCTAGTAACCTCAGAGGAAGAATAGCATCTTTCATACAATAAATGGCCAGTCTGCGACGGGTTTGGTCGTTTCCATTCTTAATAAAAATGATTAATATTTTCATTAAAATCATTTGAAAATCTTTTACAAATACACATATATACTGGAGGTCATTGAAGATCATGATGTTTTACCAAAACATTTTTAGAATTTTTCACTTAATTAAGGCACTAAAACAACTCTAACTAAAAATCTGAACATTATCAATTAAACCTCGCAATACTCTAAAAATCCTTGGGCAATTAATCAATTAATGGTAAATACACAATATCTTTTCTTATGTACCTGTAAATCTGTTATAATATTGTGCTGTACATCTTCTTTCTGTTCTTGTAGAAAATAAAAACTGACATAGTTCAGGGTGTAAGATCTCAGTTTGTAATCTCTCAGCAAGGCATGTAACAGATCAAACTGAACACGTCCAGAAATGTTTATGACTTTGTTCTCACGTTTGCCATAAGCACGGGATTGAAAAACTGTGTTTGATATGGTGCTCTTTTCATCTCTCACACGTCCAAGGAATGAAAAGGACTGAACCTTCAAAGCTGCTGCTCGATTCAGTAAATAGGGAAGGTCAAAGTTCACAACATTGTATCCAGTTATGATGTCAGGGTCCACTTTTTTTACAAAATCACTCCATGCCTTTAAACAAATGGATAAGTAAAGCAGAAAAAGGAAATTAGAAACAGCAGAACTGTAATTACTCACTAGACTAAGTTTAATTATGACAGCTTATGATCATCATAAATCAAGAAGTACAGACATTTTTGTTCCTTGTAATAAAAAGATAAGAAAATCAGCAAAAGAAAATTAGAAACAGCAGTACCATAATTGCTTACAGGTCTAACTATGACAGCTTATGGCCATCATAAATAAAAAAGTACAGACATTTTTGGTCATTGTAATAAAAAAGAAGAAAGTCAGGAATGTTGCTCAATATGTAAGTACCTTTAATAACTTAGACTGTACCCTGTTACAAGACTGATGTTGCAGTATAATGTTATCCCAACACTTAACCTTAAAAAGTCATGGAAATTGTCAAGTTGACAAATTCCTTTCATAGCAGCCTACTTATGATGCAAGTTTGTCACTGAAAAATGTGTTGCATATGGCTCTAGTGACAATCATCCAAGACTCATAGATATTTCCTGAAAATATTTCTTTACTGACAATAATTGCCATCACTGTTTTAGAACTTGGAGAAAATTTTGAAAATAACCATTTTCTTTTCTGTTGTGGAGTTAGTTAAATTGACTTAATTTTTAACTGCCACAGACCTGAAGCATATCTTGTTCCCTTTTATATGACAAAACATGTGACCCTACAATTGGAGCACAGGAGTTCAGTGTGAACACATTTCTGATGAATGGATCCTTATCACCCTGGTTTATGACCATGTTTGCAATCTGAATCACTGAATCTTTCTCTGGTTCAGGAAACACTCCCTTTCTGCCAGCACATTCTATGTCAAAACTCAGGATTCGAACTGGAGCCACTTTAGACCATTCACCTTTGAACAAAAAGGAATCATGACAACAATTACAATCATTACTATAAAGTTCCTCTTACCATTATAATCAGAATATTACAAAACAACTTTTTTTCTAAAGAGTCAGAGGTATGAAATTACACAAACTGTTGCCAGTTGGCCAAGGACAACAAGTCAACCAGGCATGGGATAAGAATAAGCTGTAAAAGTTTACTTGCATGCCCTTACTGCCAGTGCAATTGATCATAATACAAAAAACATTGCCTAAATATTCTAAGTGATCATAGTTTTCTGAGAATCACAATCAGTAGTGGTAATGGGACTGAATGGAGTCCAATTCCAGCTGTAATCAGAGGATGACCACAAAGCAGCAGTCTGATCTGTTAATTATGACTATGACTGCTAGGAAAACTGGAAGATACACAGTCTTGTTACTGATTAATCAAAACTATGAAAACACTTGACTTGTAGGCAATCCCATAAATTAGCACCCGAATAGAGCTGGTGATAACCAATCACATTGAGAATTTTGCTTTGGTTCTGATTACCTCCCTAATGTATAGTACATAATTTCAGAGGAAATAACTTAGAATTGACTAATTACCTTCAGGACTGTGACTAATGAACTCATCATAGGCAACATCCACTTCGATTTGACAATGAGACACAGGCTGGGCCTCACTTTTTCCACTACCTCCCATGGAAGGTGAACGCACTCTGTATTTCCCAGCTGGTAATTCTATCCAGTTACAGCCCACAACACTTGTGTCTACCATGAATCTAACCTTTCATATTTAAAACAAGAACAAGAAGAAAAAAAAATAAACAGGACAGTTATTAACTAAATTGGTGCCCTTTTTCAGCCTCACATTTCTCATGAGTGAGTCACTCTACTGTTAAAGTTTGTTTAGCAGACAACATTCAGGATTTTTCCCCTTCTTCAAGCATGAGTTTAAAATGGTCAGAACCAGTGTTGGAAAGATAATGTAGAAAAAGCATCAATCCCATCTAAGTGGAGGGACAATAACCTTCTCACCCCTTCATACTGTAAAAACTGGTATAGCAAGCTCTGATGAGCTTGGCAACCAACTATCAACAAATTCCCTGGCTGATAAAAAATACATAAAGATGTTCACTGCCCTTTGGGAAACCTTAAGGTTACAATTTTACATTGATACATCTTCCTACAAAGGTGAAACTTACAACAGTAAATGAAAGTTATAATAAGATTGTAACATGCCTCATAATCAATGTTGCTTTCATAAGTGGAATATCCTCTTTCTGGGAGATCTGCACATTTAAAGCCAGTCTCCAAAATCCGTTTAGCTGGTGCAACAAGTTTTGGCAGTGCCATGGTGATGCGAAGGAATGGGATCTTCCTGTTGCTATGGTATCCATAAATACTCTCCTTTGTCTCACAGTCAACGGCAAGAACAGCCTGGGTAATGAAGTGGTTAACATCTCCTTACACCATAATATCAAAAATTACTTGGAGAACAGTTGGGAAAAGTTAAAAACTAATAGGAGGGTCTTATTCAGATAAAACACTTCTTCCTTTTGGCTAATTTTGTTGAAAATTGGGATCATGTGTACTAAAGGCACTTGTGGTCGAGTGACAATTGATACCAGTGATCGACACTTAACTGACATATCGATCGAGTGTGGTTGACATGCGATCCACTTGACGGTCAAGTGTCAATAGACAATTGGTCCATATGTCGATCGACACATGGTCCACACTAGCTAGACAAGGGTCAATAGTCGGTCGAGTGGCAACCGACTCATGTGTTGGCCGGCAGCATCCTTTTCGCGACGGCTAATCGGCCAATTGACTGTCGACTCTCGGCTGACTTTTATTAGTTTTCAACCTTTATACCTTTTTATCTTAATAGTTTATTATTGTATCTCTTAGTCTTACAAACCTTGTCTTGCTGATCCGTTTTGTAAGTTACGGATCCTCGTTTTTCCCCCTTATGGCCTTGCGCACTTTGTGTTTCAGATATAACTCCAAAACTTAGCCATTTCTACTAATTTTAAGGTGCTCTTTCCAGCTTTTTTCCAGATTTTAGTCATTGGTATGATTGGTTCACCACACTTGACTACTAGATACCTCTTACTAACTGAGTTCGAGGTCTGTACTGGACGGACTGAGTTTTTCAGTCCCCTCTTTGATTTATGGCTGAAACACAAATCGATTTTGTTGGTTCTCAACTCTGCTCTGAGAGGTTTTTCTCCGGGTACTCCAGTTTCCCCTCTTTGATTTACAGTCTCCCCAATTAGTAGAGCACTTGTGTTTGGCTAGAACGATTTGAGACTTAAATAAAGTTAAAGACGTTGACAGCATATTTTTTTTACTTTTTTGTATTTTCCAGAACAGCATTTGTGACTGGCTTTTTAATGTCACTAACACTGGACTCTAGAAAAAGAGTTTCTTTTTCTTCCTTGTGAATTAATTATGAAAATTTGAACCTCTTGAGCTGGATTTTTTTTCCGCTGGCTTTCCTTCTTTTCGATGGAAATAATCGAAGGACAAATATCAATGCAGATGGGGGCTATTGCAAGATAACCATCCAACCATGTGATGTAAAGTAGCCAATAGTGTAACTCATAGGATTACATGATAGTCACAATAAGCTGCACTGTACTGCATTTGAATTGCGATATTTGAAGTACACAACATAAACGGAAGTTATTGGACTGGAAAGATTAAATTCACAATTTCATTGATACTTTCTGTTACGCCTTATAGTGACAGGCCTGGATCTAGGAGGAATTCACACCCGTTATGAAGGAGTTCTGAAGATATTGAAACAGAGAAAGTGTTCCCTTGCCAAGGCTATGGAGAAATATGGAGTGGCCAGAAATACGCTGAGGGAATTCATTGGAATTTGTGAGCTAAAAATCTTGGACAGAGATAAGTTCAACACAGTTGTTTCCACTGAGAGGGAGCGTTGTGGAAAGCTGTTGGTCAAAGATATAGAGCTATGTTGCTGAGCTGCCCTATCAAATGATTCAAGGAAGAAGTCAGACTTCTTCCTTTCTTTCCTACAGGAAGCTTTTACACTGGAAAATAACAAAGAAACTCCTTAGGCATTTAATCGATAAAGAGAAGCTAAGGATCTAGGAACTGCCAATAACACCCCCGCCCCCTCCCCACCCCACACTTGAGAAAAAAAAGCTTTCATGAGTTGCCTGTTCTGAGGAAATGATAGAAACATAGATAAAGTTTTCAATCAATTTTTAAATGAGCTGAACTTCCCTTAATTGCTTAGTATATCAGTTAAAATAGAGATCTATCCAGGATAATTATGATAATGCACTAAATGTTACATACTTAATTTGTCCAGGATGTATGTCTAACAGGACTTATCCAACCTGTCCTTTGTAAAGTCCAGTTCAAATCATCACTAACATCCACTGAAGGCCTCAGTCTCAATGATTCGGTGGTAGCTGAGCGAGGTTCCTCTAGTGTGAGCTTTGATCACTAATCAATTAACTGTGTTAATGTAATGAAAAAACTCCAACCTTGAATGACAGCTCAACTGAATCAAAACTTGGCAATTAATATATATTTCATTCTTTGTTTCGTTCAGTATATATACCGCTAACGACCCATAATTCCCTAATTCGCTTTGACAAAGGCTAGGGTAAATGCTCAAAATGTCAGCTCTCGCATTCTTGTACCATGGTCAATTTACCACATGAACTTAGTTGCTAAACCCAAATTTCTTTGTGTGCAAAAGTATCACATCTCTTTGTGTCTTGTTCTGTAATGAAATTGTCAACCGAAATGATATCTACAAATCTTTCCGGCTTGAATTGAAACTGAATGCAGCTTGCCAGTTTTCGTGCCACGAATGACGTGGTTTCCTTGTATGTACAATCACTAATCACCGTCCATTCCAATCAGATGCTGTGAACCATATTTTTTCACTATGAAATTTCATCATTTGTGTCACTTATTGGCTGTGACTCTAAACTGAATGATTATTTTCATCACTCTCATTTCGGGAATAAGTCTCAGTACTTATATAAAAACAGTTTATTGATCACGAGTTACAATTAGATTCTCAGTTTTCACAAAAATTTACTCATGATTCATGAATCACAGTCCGCAAAACAAGAAGTTCATGGATCTTTCTTGAAAGTTCCATTAACTTTCTGGGCCTGAAAAGCCACTTCAAAAACTGCAATCCACTTATTCTAGAAAGCTGGCCTTTTCCTATGATTTCAAGATACGAAAAGGCAAACTTGTTGCAAAATTTCACTCCTGGGAACGTCTTCATCTTTGAGATACATAGGAAATTACAGCATCCGAAATAGACCCAGAAAGTCTCAGGAGTTTCGAGAAACGGACCCCAGGTGAGGCTATCAATTCACGCATCACAACTGAAATTGAACTCTTTTCACAAATCACGAGCTTTTTCCCCCTCAAATCAGGCATCTCAAATAACCCTGTACCACCCTGTTCAAAGTAACTTTTGCTCTTGCAGGAAATCTAAGAAATAGCTCACTCAACCTAGCACTAGCTAGCTGACAGCATAGTAGACAAGATAGCTGCCGTTTGAGGAGGGATACTGCTGAGACTGAAAATGATTTGCTGTACCGATATATCATTGACAGATGACTGACATGTTGCCGACAGCTGACCATTAGGTGGTGATTGATATGTCAACTGAGTGATCACAGTTAGTATCGATCGACACTCAATGAAGTGTCTGCAAAAAGTAGGATTCTATTCACCGACTATCGACCGACTGTTGACTGATATGTCGACTGAGTGTCAATCAACAGGTTGATCGAGTGTCAACCACACTCGATCGATATTTTGGTTGAGTGTCAATTGCTGGTATTAATGTACACTTGACTGCGGGTGCCTTTAGTACACATGATCTGAAAATTGTAGTAAATAGCTAGATTTTAATAGCAGATTGATAGAAATACAGTAATTTTTGCTTTCCTGAGCTGGCAAGACGAAGTTGTATGGCAATTCCCCTTGAATAACACATCACATATTCTTAGGTAAATCCTATGAAATGTTATTTTCCTTTTTTTACCTTTTTTTTACCTTTTTATATCCTGATAGAACACATGACACCTACCTGAGTAACATCCTTATTTGATCTCATGTCTCCCAACACAGCTTTATCAAGACAATCCCGAAATACACTGCAGTAACTCTGCTGAAATCCTGACGGAGCTGGGACGTAAAAATATGGTACGAACCCGTGGATATGACAAAGGACACTGTTCCCCTCCATTGTCACCCCATACATCTGAACTATCGGCACTGGACCAACCTTGGACCCTGGCATTCCCTGCAGGGGTTTACCTGCGATGAAGAATCATAACAGAAATCTTGATATTTATAATATGATTAGTTTCTTTATAGCATTCATTTTTCATTCCTGACACAAATTGAAATCAGGCTGAAGGATTGCACCCTCGACCACTTGCAAAGACGGTAACACCCGAAAACAGTATGATTTACAATACCATGTAAAACAAGTTCACCAATCAAACCCAATCTAAAGATAAAATATAAGCTTGCACAAACCTTCCTTTTCTGTCAAAAAAAAGTTTCAACCTTCACAATAGAATAACTGTATTTATTAAGAAACTTAGAGGCACAAACCGATGTAGTTGTCCACCTCCAACTGCTGAAATACGAGGCTTTCGGAGGAAGGATTTAACTTCGGTGCAGCCGGTCTGGACCACTTGTGTGCTGGATCTTTGTCCACGACTTCACCGAGCAAAGCCAACTCTTCTTCGAAGGTTCGCGGGTTTCCCTCATCATGGCGGGATCGTTTTGCAGAGCTGCCAACCTCCTCGCTTCCTTTGCGTTTTTGAGCGTTATCCATGTCGCTTGAACCTGGCTAAAAGAGAAATCTTGAACGAGTACAACGGTTTTTTAGATCGTATAAAGTATACCTCAACCAGTGCAACCAATGTACAAATTGAAAATGGCGGGAACAACTGAGCGATTGCCGCTGAACACTTCTAAATTACGGTCAACCTAACCCTACTCCCCACGAGACTGAGAATACTCTTCTTCGAAAATTCGTAAAACAAAATTCAGCTGATTCGTATTTTTCTTTATTTGTGTAATGTTACACAAATAAGTGATCCAGACTGAAAAGAATTGTGACAATCCGAAGTGAAATCTCCAACCCTCCCCACCCTGGCAAGGAAGCGCAAATTTGTTTGTCTACTCCCCAGAGAAGTGGAAGGTTAATTAGTACTTTTCCTGAAAGAGTGACAGACTACACAATGCATGAAGTATGTGGAGTATGTTGCCTGCATATGATTTATTTGCAGTTTTTTGATCAACAAATTCTGTGAACAATGAAATATCTTTGTTTCAGGAAACAATAAATGAGTTGTGAACAAGAGCGAAGATGAAGTTCGAACACTCTTGGTGACTGCTGCAATTTCAGGGTTTTCTTGCGCGCAGAGAGTGCCGAAGGCTGTGACAAAAACCGGTAAGTACACGCTGCATACTATCTAGAATTGTCCACCCCACAAAAAACAAGTATAGACAACAATGGATACTTATCATCTGCAAATAAATGGCGGAGTACTTTCTGGTTTCGCACATTCTTTTTCGCGAAACGCGGTTGATTGTGATTAATTGTGAGTGTAACCTAGGTTAAAAGAGGTCTTGAAACACTCCAAGAAACCACCTAATAATGATGGTTTGATTGCTACACCAACTTATCAATGGAAACCGAGAGGGGTAACTGCTTGGTATTGGTCTGGTCAGGTACACAAATAGTGGTCCCGTAATAGTTTTTCCTAATTGCGACTACAGATGTTAAGGGCCTGTTTACATGGAGGGGGGGGACCCCAGGTAGGTGAGGTAACCTGCCTAAGTGGGGTAACCCGCCTGTCCATATAAATTCTTATTTTATTTCAATCACGTTTATATGATAGTTGGGGTGACCTGCCTAGGTGGGTTGCCCAGTCTGCCAGGTAGGGTAACCCTGTCAGCCAGGGTGACAATTTGCCATGTAAATGTGTCAAGGTGGGGTAACCTGCCTAGCAGGGGTCGCATTCATGACAAAAAGCTCAAAAGCGAAACATGTATGTTTTAAAACTTTGTACATTTCCTGTCTGTCTCATGGCAGAAATCATCAGAAACTGCAACAGACACACAAGGAGTGTAAAATGTTCACATTTTGGAATATTTAGCATTGTAAATCAACTACATTTGGTTTCCCAAACTGATCCGTATAATGTATTAAGTCAACAGTTACTTGCAAAACCAAACACCGTGTAACACAACACATGACACTTTCAGGAATAAATACATATGTGCCTGAGAATTAATCCTTCGTCTTTTTCAAGATGTGAGCTTGGGATGCCTCTGCTCAAACTCCTTAATTGCAAGCGTAATGACAACCTCAAGAAACCTCACCCCAGCACCCCGGGGTTGCAAGATTGCATGTAAACACGTTTTATTTTTCAACCACGGTTAGGCGGGTTACCTCACCAACCTGGGCCTGGGGTCCCCTACCTCCATGTAAATAGGCCCTAAGTATGGTTAAGGATGGCAAATGATTCCTGCTTGGAGCACTTTATGAGTAAGCAAACCAGGTTGATATCTGGGGAGAGAAGGGGATAACATACTAGCCTTTTATATGTGGTAATAACATTCTGGAATGTTTTACTCATAAAAATTATTATTTTTCATAGCAAAGGGTGATCACATGCACATCAACCCCCCCACCCCAACCTTCCAATTATCATCATGTTACTTTTTTACTTCTCGGAAAAATATAAGTTACAATATCAGACCTATTATAAATAATCACATCACTCAATTGAAAGGAAAGTCACAAAAATTTATTCACATTATTCCAGTACTGTTATTCAACTACTATATTCTACCTCAGCATAATAGCCTGAACAAAGACAAACATTTTGTTCAAAAATACTGTCACAACACTTTCTTTTCAAAGGATGATTTACTTTTCTATATACAATGGCCATTTCAAATACATAGTCTTTATTTTGATTTATTTACAGTTTATAATAAGTATAACCCTGGCTTTATAGAAGAATCCTTTTAATTAGCACAAGCACAAGTCACGTTACCTCACAAAATTATGGGTTAGAAATATAAATTTAGAGAACACTTCTTTCCCAAAGATTTTACATTTCTGTGTGAACAGGGAAAACCAGAAGTCATTCTATAAACTGAATAAATATTTCTGTCTTATTGTAAAAGGATAATCAGCCCCTCTCAAAGGAATTCTTAATCTCATTGTTCATAAATTATATTTTCTGCTGTTGGTGCTTTTGTCGTCTACTATAAACAGGATATTGCTTAAACCCAAATTTTTGTTCATTCAGCTGGTAAGAATCACATACTCATCGTTGCTCTCAACATCCATGCTATCGTCATCATAACTAACAACAGAAGAGGTGGTCCCCTTGTCATTATCCTTGTCTTTCTGTTCTTTGCTTGTCTCACTATGGTTAATAGGATATTCAGTTATATCCATGTTTTCATTAAAACTCTCTTGGAATTCTTTAACCAAGATGCTTGGTTCATTGTGATAAGCAGTACTTGGTCCTTCAATGGCATCAGAGATAACATCTTTTTCAATCTGGCTGTATAAAATAAGTGATGATTCTCCACCTGTTGAAGATATAATTATAATTATGTGTGGAAGTGAAAGGTAAATTTAATGATTTTTATTTGTTAAGTATTATTATAATAGTACATGGCATCCTGCTGAAGTTGTTCAACAAAAGGTTTTTCAGAAACAAAATAACCATGGTGTAAGAAGTATATCTTACCATCTGTTGATTCTTCCGTCAAATTCAAAAAAGATGTAGATTTCCTAAGAGAATGATAACAACTATAGCTCAGCAACATCTCTGATCACAGGTAAAATTGATTGAAAGTGAAGTACTATCTGAAATTTATCAAGGTTTAAAATAATAAATATTTAGATTTGTTGTATCTTAACCAATCAACTCCCAAGATCTGATTGTTAATTCTACCCTCAAGGTGCTACACATTTCCCTGTAAATTGGTGTTGAGAATTTGGAGTGAGATCAAGATAAAAGCCCCCCACCCTTGAGTATTCTCATTACCTTTTCTTTGTATAATGGATGGATATCACAGGAAGAAGTGACATGTTAATCACTTCTTGGAGTTAGAAAGTTGAAGGAAATGGAGCCTAACAGCTAATGCGGCTGTCTCTGGCAATCAATTTAAAATTCAAATAAGAAGTTTGCGAAGAAACATGAAGCAATGGTGTAATTTCCAAATTGTGGAGAAAGGAGGTGGTCAGCCTTAATTCCCTCGAAAAATCTCCATGGGAGGTCATAACTTATACACAAAATTTGAGAGTCATACCAGGGTATTGTAACCTGATGTTTGTCCTGGTAAGTGTGCAGCATTGTGGAAACAACTGATAGCATGTTATCAAAGTACTTGCACCCTGTCTTTTCAATCTTGATCAAAGCTTCTAAAATTCTGAAACATCAAGCAGCAAATCAAAAACCAAAGAGAAAAAAAAAAACTTTTTCATATAATAATTAAATATAAACTAATTGAGTAAACAAAAAAGTACTCTCCTCCTATGCTAAACAATGAAATTTAATTTACATAAAGGACTGAAATTAATACTCACATTTTGAGCATTACCAAGATTTGCTTGAAACTTAAAACACACGGTCTGGCAAAGAGATCCAAGACATAACATGACTTGCGCAAAATGTAACATGACCAAAGCTCAGCTTCTGTTGTGATATTGTTGGCATCCAAAAGCACTGAGAGTTAAGAACAAATTGGGACACACGAGTATGTACACAGCAGTAGATACTCATAACTTGAAAAAACCATGCACCTTATAACCAAAAACTAGGGTAACCCTTTGACCACCTACAGTGACTAGCATCTAATTTCTCCTTACACCATCTCTCCAGAATCACACAATAAAATTATGTGAATAAAGGAAATGATCAGATCATTGATTGAAACAGTATGCAGGGAATCTTTTAACCCCTAACTCCTAATAGTGACTGACAGCATATTTCTCCTTACTTTATCATTGTTGAATCAAAGGTTTAGATCATGAGAATAAAAGAAATGGTAAAGAAAAGAAGCTTTTGATTGTTACACAAATTCTCTTTGTCAGCACCTTAGGAAATGTTTACAGAACAGTATGGAGAATATGAAAACTGATGGTGAGGTGTAAATAGTTAATATAAGAGGATATATTATAGACTTGCTTACTCATGGATAGTTTTGATTCTCCTTCCTCCAATTCAGTCTCAGCCCAATGGCTTCCAGTCTCCTTGTAATCACAGGATAAGTTGTCATCATTAAATGATACATCAGAACTGTGGCTTGTGACATATGACTCCTGACAATGAAGTGGAGAACTACTGTGTAATGGCAGAATATTGAACATCACAGAGGCTGTTGTTAGTGACTCGAGCACTAGTGTATCAGGATCTGGTAAATAAATTCATAGCAAATTACAGCCATTTCAATCTTTGATTAAAAAATGTGTTTCTGTGTTACATATAAAGAGAGTGAACATAACTCAGAGCTGAGGGAGCGAAAAAACCCACAAGGATAGTTTCCCTGGTTTTTGAAACAATTCTTCTGTCCATAACATTATTCCATCAGACAGGAAGAATAAGTCTCTTCTTCCTCACCATTTCACAGTTCATGTTGTGGAAACCATTGAAAAAAATAACCTCTTGGAAGAGAGTTCAGATTCAGGAATGTGCATTACCATTTTTATTGGATTAAGTGCCCTGGGGACTTATTAAGTGTTTGGACCTTGAGATTAGGCACTTCTTCAAGGTGAGGGGTATAACAACAATAACAATAAATAATGATAAAACCTTAAGATATACCATATACAGTGAATTTAGAGATTGTAAGCCAGTAAATAATAATCAATATTCTTCTTTTGTGTGGAGGGGAGGGGGGAGGGGAATAGGAGGGCTTGGGTCTATATTTTAGGCCTAGCCTGCAAGTACTTTTCCTGACTAAAGGTTGGGGTCTTATTTGAGGTTGGGCATGTAATTGAATCAATATGATAACCAACTGGAGTGTGTTAAAACATATCAACTGATTGACACTTACAGTGCTCCTTTAGAAACCTCAGTGTATCTCTGTAACCCTGCCTGCAGATATCAATCAAGACCTCTTGACTTGGTGGCCACAGTGCACGGGACAATCTCCAAATGTTACTCCCAGTAAATTGCATGCTAGTATTTCGTAGTTCAATGTGAAATTCATTTGATGAAACATCTTTAGGACAAATGTCATGTTCTCCACTAAATGGGGACACTGTGATAGTTTCTCCTTCTTTGAAGTGTTGTGGAAGATTATCAGAAATTCCTCCATCCACATAATACTGCAAAAGAATTAGAGTAAATTCATTTTCCTAGTGATACCAACTCTTAAGTTTCATTTCTACTGTTTGAAATTAAGTGAAAAGTTATACCATACATTTGGGAGAAATAAAATTTATATTATCTGGCAATTAGTCTATTGTAATACTTCAGGCAATTTTCATACTCTAGATAATTTAGTCCTTGATGGTCTATTGCAGATAAGTTTTGTTATATGCATTGCAGATAAGGATTTGTTACATAATTTAGAGAGGTTGTGTATTGTGTGAGTAACCAGACATACAGAGACAACTACTTTCTAACCAGTAATTACAGAGGCCAACATGTAATATAACCTGACTGTTGATGCAAGTTAAAGTAACATACCTTTCCTCTGTATACTGCTGGAAACATTCCAGAAAATACTGGTACATAGGAACTGGCTACAAGTGCCTGTGGTATTTATGAAATCAAATATAAAACTCAATATTGCTGGGTAATTTGATGTGATTTTATGATATCAAAAATGATTTGTTTTTTCTGACAAAATGACTTAAAATAAACTCAGTCTAAGAGTTATTAATTTGTATTCAGAACCTTTATATCCTAGCATCACAGTTCACATTCTTCATACTTTTCTCTAAACATTTCCTATGTTCCTCCATAATCCTTGTGACCTTAATATGTGACTCAGATGTGATATTGTAAGGAGAAATTAGATGCAACAATGTAATCACTCTTGGGTTAAAAAAGAAAGGAGACATCAAATTCATTCTGCATTGACATTATTTTAATGAGAAAAAAAATTGATCACAACCAAAATGGCAAGTAAACTCAATAGTGATTCATTTCTCAGTTTTGAAATTCCACTGGGGTTTACTGTCACAGTGACAATGGTTTGGGTTTCTACCCTGAGGTAAATGAAACCTCTTACCACTCCCCTGCTTTGCCCCCGCCCATCGCCCCCGCCTTGATCTCTTCCCAGACAACAATAAACATTTGGACATTTCAACATTTTAAAACAAGTATTGTTGCTTTTGTTGCCGCTGAATTGGGAGCGTGCATAACTGTATTCATGAATGATATGAATGATCATTTTTAAAAAAAATACCAAAGTAGGGATTGGGGACTGTCATCAGCTCAGAACTTCTCTTGACCTCTCAACATCTTACAGACATAAAAAACGCGACTGACAATTGTTTGATCGCACGATCGATCTTTACTCAGCTGATGAAATAAATCTAACTAACAACTACAATAACATACACACGGAAAACGTATCATAAGCTATCAAATACATTTTAACTAATATAAATTAAAGCGAGCACTGCGATCTTTCCAAATGGATTTAACCAACGATTAGACTTCGCTCATAAACCTCAATTTAACCTTTAATCTTAACTTACCTCAATGAGATCCTCTTTAGAATAAAATTCAGAAATGATGACATTTTTAAAGCCTGTGAGAGTGACTTGACTCAGTGAAATGTGCAATCGTCCAGTCGCTATCTCGTGTGCATTGTCAGGCAACATTCTGTCAAACGCTTTCCGGACAGTTTTGACGACCTGAAAACTCGGATGAAATGGTCCAAGTGAAAGAGAATTTGCTCTTTTACCGAGTCTTAGAACCGATTCTACAATGTCAGAGATGTCCAAGTTCATAACTAAACCGACAGCAGCAAAAGCACCTGCACTTGCTCCTCCAAAACATTTCACCCGACCCAAAAAACTGCTCGCGTTTTGTTCTAGACAAGACATCACTCCAATGTGGTAGATTCCCAAAAATCCGCAGCCCGAAAAAGTCAAGTTTAAATCTTGGACGTCAGACATGTTTAGAAAATTTCAATCTTCGGCAGTTTGTCCGTTGAAGGTGTGTACATGTAACAAATTTTCAAGTGTAATAAATAATTCTTCGGCCGACCGGGCAAATCGCCCGCTTATTATGACATCATAAATGAGGATCACTGTATTTGTTCACATGACCGGAAGTCACCTTTGTTGACCTTGTGATTTCGCGCGAGTTTTTGTAAACCGGTACGTGTTTGTGTGTCAGATTTTGCTTCCGGTACTACCAAATACTCGTCTCGGTTCCTTGTGAGTACCATTTAACTTGTAGTGTGTGAATGATGACATTGTTTAAATAAAGGAGTAAAAGTCAGCGAGGGAGCGAAGGTCAATCAAGGACAAAAGGTCACTGGAAGAGTCTTCAACGAAAGATAGGTCAGTGAAGGTCAGTAGAAAAACGGTGAGATAGATTTCTGAGAGTGAACAACTTAGAAAGGTAGATGTAAGATATTTAAAAACCAAGAATCGCACAAATTGAAGACTTAATTCTAATCTGATCAAATAACAACAGATAGGGAGCAATGCATCCTTAGGAGACAACCGTAGTGAAATGTATATCAGGAAATCAACTTGTTTGAACTGTTTCAAGGGCCCTGTACCATACTGGAGAAGATGGGCTGGTTGTAGAATTCCAGCTCTCATCCTTGATGATGCAAAATTGTTAAGTACTGTTGTTGTTCTTAAATTTTTTTATGCAGAGAAGGGGGTATTCTCCTGCAATGAATTGTGTTCCCATGGCTCACCACAAGAGTATCATAAAGTGCCACCAACTCATGACCATCTTGTGTGGCCAAACTAAATCAACAAACAATGCATATGGGTTTCATGGAGTAACACCATGTAAAAGACTATTTTCCTGGTAAAGATTATCTCAAAATAAAGTGGTCACTCTCTTGTTTTAGGTAAAAGACCCTTGCATGCCATTTTGATCAATAGTGTGCTTGCACTCTGATGTGTTTAAGATTTACAAAGTAAATCACTCTCATTCACACCACAATTTTCATTTTATTATTAAATTATGTATATTATTAGAACTCATACTGTACATCAGATGAAAATAATGGCAATTTTCTTTTGCATTCATGTATAAAATATCCCAGTGGTAAACTTTTAAAAAGCTACAGCAATAATATTAATTACAAGGCCATAATTATTTGCTGCTCATTCTAATTAAAATTTGAGTGGTTTTATTTATTATATATTTCTTCATACCACAATTTTGTGTAGAGACTAAAATCAAATATCTTTATACAATAAAATTATTTCTGTACAATTACCATTGCACCAAACCAAATACCTGTCTAGTCAACACCATGGAAAAAGCAAATTGAATAAGACTTTACCTTTTGTATTCCTAATAAAATAGAAATTTGGCCCATCATAATTTTCAGTTGTTGTACATACTTCAACATAATAGCTTCCTTTTGTATTGTGCTACTTAGTTAATGCAGTTTCCCTCTTGATAGATGACAAGACACAGTCATCAAACTCTTAAGCACAAGCTAGTAAAGACCTGCCCAGCAAAGAATTACTAAACCATTTAAAAATTTTCCGGCAATTTTAAATAGGTTTGTCTTTCCACAGATATCTGAGTTTCCTTGACATCCTTTTATATATATATTATATTTTCCCAGAAATATCTTTTGATCTCATGTCTGTGAGTTAAGTAGCCCATGCACATAATGAACAAACTTAGCCTGATAATGTCTGTTTTCTTCTGAGAGAAGAACCCTAAATGTCTTAATCTTTGATTACAAAATAATGCCAGAGATTCCTATGATTCTTGTCTGTAAGAAAACTAAAAATGCTCATCAACAACTGTAAATAATTAGGCCACAGCAGTTTGTACAAGGCCTTGTTATTGGCACTCCTGAAGTTCTTCATTCCCACTGAATTCAGATTCGACATCAGTCTCATAACCATCTACGACAACATAATCATCTGAAACTCCAAGGGCTTTGTCTACATTACTTGCTCCTTGACACTGGCATCTTGTCAGATTCTGACTGCTGTGTCTATCGCTGGCAGTAATAAATGGGCGGTTACTAACATTATCATCCCATCTCATTGCACTTTGGATTAAGCTTTCTGTATTTTCTGCCACTAAGACTTCTATGTCACTGTCATCATCAGAATGCTTGACTTGCTGTTGGTCATTTTCGCTAGACCTTCCTTCATTTACACAGGCAATGTCTTCCTGCCATTGTCCTGAAGTTATGGCTCGTCCAGACTTTTTCCTAGAGAAAATAGAAGAGCATTGGTTATTCTAGTGTGTGCACAGTTAGTCACTAGTCTCCTTAACTATTAGTTGTGATCAGCTATTGAGAGAACTTTGTGAGGTGTAACCCAAGCAAAAGAAAACAGTGTGAGTAGTTGAAACAAACACATTTGCTGAATGGTGACAAATTATTTGCAATCCAAACAATACATACCAGCACTGGACTTGATGCTTGTCCTGGTAGGTGTGAATCACCATATAAACCATGGATAACAGCTCATCGAGGAACTCATTTCCTGTTTTCTCCACTTTTGGTAGTGACTCTAGGATTCTAAAGGAAAGGAAAACAACAGAATATCAGATTCATTCAAAGTCTCTCAGACAAATTCTAACAATGCAGACCAAGGTAAACTTACATGTTTGCAAGATGTGAGATCTGTTTCAGAGAAATCACACATGGTTTTGCTGCAAGTTTCAACACCCAAAACACCCGGCGAATGAAGAAGCATGACCAAAGTTCAGCCTCATTCACAGCCTCACTTGTACGGTGAAGTACTGGAATAGAAATGGATAATCAAGAATTAAGAATGACTCTTCACATTGTCTCTTATGAACATTTCAAATGTAACTTACCATTTATTTATTAAGGGAGCATAAACAAATGAATTTCACATTCTTCAAATTTTCTTTTAGTCTGTACCATAAGAAATGTATAAAGAACATTATGGAGAATATGGGTACTGATTTTAGGAACCAAGGGGTTAAATGAACTTACTGATGGTGAGCTTGGACTCTCCTTGTTCCTCTAATTCTGTTGAATATTCATTATCAGTTTCATCACTTTCGGAACTTGTAAAGGCATCTCCTTCTCCACTACTGTATGGGTTGTATGCAGACAGTGAGCTGACACTGATCTGTTGTTTGTCAAGTCCATGGCTGGACTTGGACCAAGATGAGTGAAGATACTGAGACATGGAAGGCCTTTGGACTGGGACTTTCCTTAGAGTCTCTGGATCTGGAAAGAAAAACAGCAAAACTCTATGTTAACTGAATAACATGAACAACACATAATGCCTTGAATGACTGTCCCATATCTGTCACTGTGTTAAATTCACTCGTTGACCAGTTGAAATGCTCTTGTAAACTTGCCTTAAGTAGTCATACCTATGTAACAACTCAAATTTAATGCTTCCATAGCTTCACCAGAATGATAATGATGAGGATGGCAGTAAAATTAGAATAATTATAAAATCTTTATGTTTGTTAACTTTCACATATCAACTTATGACAGACATACAAAGAATATTTTGAATGGAAACAGTGCATCTAGACATGTCTACTTACAATGCTGCTTCACAAATCTCAGCGTGTCTCTGTATCCTTGCTTGCACATATCAAAAAGTACATCTGGTTGTGGAGGAAAGAATGCACGGGAACACCTGTACAGGTTCTGTAGTGTAAACTGCATGCTGGTATTTCGAAGTTCAATGTGGAAGTCATTTGAAGAACTGTCCTTGGGACAGATGTCACTCTCACCACTGAAAGGCGAAACAGTTATGGTTTCACCTTCTTTGAAGTGCTGCGGGAGATTGTCAGAAATCCCTCCATCTACATAGTACTGAAAACACAATTCAGTTGATTAGAAACAATTTTGGTTTCTAATAAATTTACATGCCAACCCCATGAAATTTAATAATTTTTCTGAACAATGACATCATCTTCTGTGTAACAGAGGATCTACAAATAACCTTTCAAGTGTTTGAAAGCAGTTGTGAGATTAAAGCTGTAAGTAGACAGTAGTCTCCAAATAATTCAATTAAAGGAGGTCTGTGAAGGGAGATCTATAGGATTTGCCCTTCACAGGATTCTTTTTGTGCCTTTATCACAGATTAGCTAGAGTCAATTTTCAAGTTTCAGATCTTCCTTTTTTTCATTCCTTTAACACTTTTGCAAGAATGTAACAGTAGAATCCCCATCCCACATTACAGCCAGTAAAACACCGACTGTGGTCCAAAGAAATTTTTTAACTATATTTTATTTTCTGTGACTGACTGTCTACTGGAAGGAAAATCTTATTTACCTATCAGCAATTATGTCTGAACCCCACATATTGAAATAATATCATTAATCCTGTAACTTAATCCCACTCAACAAGAAGAAAAACAGGAAACTAAACCACATGACATGATGTTAATATTTACCTTTCCCCTAAATTTTGCAGGAAGGAATCCAGAGTAGAAAGGAACATATGAGCTAGCAATCAAAGCCTGAAACAAAGCATAAAGTACATAACATCATTCAGTGTTTTAAATAATATGTACTCGCACAAAAATGAAGTACTTATGGTGGGAGGTCATGAGTAAGGTGATGGGGCAACAGATCTGCCTTCAGTTGTTATTAGTACAAAGAGGCATTCATTCACAATTTTGGAATTATGAGCCTGTACAAGATGTTTTACTTTAAAACATCAGCAGTTGTTTTCAATAAAGGCTAGGTATTTCAGAAGTGTCTTTGGAAAAGCATCAAAACGGTTTTTTAAACAACAATCTTCATTCTGACTTAAGCCTCCTGTTCTAAGAGGTGTAACAAAAATTAACAAAGAATGCTACTGGAGAAATGACATCTATCCTTTTAGGAAAATTCAACAAAACATAACAACGACACTCACATTGTTGAAAACAGATGGTATGAGGTGTAGAAAGAGTACTGCCTGATTGGAAAAATCTAATTGAAATGGTCTTTGAGAAGATTTAAGCTACACACTAAATAGTGATGTGTATCAGAGGCAAAATAATTGCACTGTAATTTTAACCATTTTCTATGCTACAACAGTTTAGAATTGAGAACAACTTTCAGATGTCTGTGATTTAAGGGCAATCATGATTGGTTATAACCCAAAATTGTCTAGTTAATTTGTTGGTTATGTAACTAGTGGCAATGGAATGCAACTTGAGATGAGATTGTGGGATGTTTCCATTACAAAGGGTACCCAATACTTAGGTATGTAGACGTTTTAAAATTCTTACAATCAACCATCTATTTCTCTTTTGGTGGTAGCCCATGAGACTGCCTTTGTTATTTTGCTGCCTACAATAAAGTGAGACTGCATGAGACTGTCTTCATTATTGTGCTGTCTACAATATTGTACTTGTCAAAAACACTGCTGAGTTTTTCATATTAAAATGAGATGATACAAATTATGTAGATGAACCTAAACATTTATTCAAAGATGCATCAAATATATTTTGGCTTTTGCCGAACTTAACCACTGTACAATTCAACGGATGCAAGCAGAACTTTCCACTAACAATGGGCTGATAAATTGTTATTTCTCAAGTATCAAGTTAACTGTTAAGAGGTTACAGCATGCCATCCAAATACCATGCAAATGATTGATTAATATTGCAAATACTGGTTAGTCAGGAATATTTAAATGTTTGCATACATAAGCAACCGAGTGTCTATCTTTTTTCAACCGTAAAATTGGGTTTAATTCTGAACAAAAAGGGTAGGAAACAGATTAACATGGTGGGGCATGTGCTCTAAAATATTTCTAATATCCTCTTTGAACAGCAGGAAAACACTCTTACAGCCAAAACAAATCCTCAAAACATGCGACGCTGTGAGCTGATTATTATTTTACATACAATCGTCACAAAGCTAAGACAAACACTCCACTCACGCTGCGTAATTTCCCACGCGAATAAATTATTTTGGTGAGTAACAGAAAACAGCTAAGCCTTAAAAATGAAATAAGTTCCTAAACTCAAAAAAATTGTAATTAAAACTTCCTCTTCATGAAAATAGGATCATAGTGTCGCTCTCCCAGTGTTTTATCACACGAGTTTCATATTACGCAACTGGAAAATACCACGCTCCTTACGAAAAGCACGCGAGAAGGTTTTTAGAATTTTGTTGCTGGAAAAAACAGGTCAATAAATGGTCCTTGATGATAAATTTTTTCTTTAAACGGGAACCACTGGCCAGGAATGACCCTGGCTACATTCTATGCAAATTCCATCCCGCGCTTGGGCGACTATTACACCGTCTGAAGCGACAATGCCAGAAATGCAAATCAAGTTGACCATGAATTTACGACATAGATGATTATTACGAAACATAACTCACCTCAACAAGATCTTCTTTAGAGAAGAACTCAGACACAATAACGTTTTTGAGATCAGAAATTCTTGTTAACGACAGATGAAGCCTTCCACTGGCGAGTTCATGTGCGTTGGGAGGCAGAATCCTTTCGAATGATCGACGAAGAGTTCTGACGACATTGAAGCTTGGATGAAGGGGTCCTAGCGTTAAAGAATTCGCTCTTTTAGCCAGTCTGATTACAAACTCAGCACTGTCACTAACATCTAAGTCTAAAAGCAACGCAATTGCGGCAAAGGAACCAGCACTCGCGCCGCCATAACATTTTACTCGTTTCAAGAGCGCCGGAGCGTTTTCTTTCAAGCAAGACACAACTCCGAGATGATAGATTCCCAAAAAACCACATCCAGAAAACGTTAAATTCAGATCTTGGACTTCAGCCATGACTAAAAATTGTCCTCTTGACTTTTAACAACGGGAATTTAAGGCGAAATCTCACTAGAAAACGAAGAACAATTCGACAGACATCATGGTGAGCTCGATTGCGTCGATAAATATAGTTTCGTTTTGCGTGTTGTACGCCTAGTTGCCGCCCCTCTCAATCCCACGTACGTCCCCTTTTCTGATTGGCTGTCAGCTCAAGATTTCTTTAGGGAACCAATCAGATACGAGCATGACTAAGCCCTTCTGGCAGTTGATGAAAACGATGAAACAAGATCGTCAAACCGGTTTTGTGTCAAGTAAACAAAACGTGACAAGAAATACCTGTTGGTTTCTCTTCCTTCTCCTTCACGTGAGATTCGTGATGTATGCCTCCAAGGGAAAGGAGGGATACTGGAATATTTTTTTCAGTGTCAATTTTTATTTACAAGAATACATTGCAGTTTTTGATGGCTCTTTTTTCTTTGAAAATCTGATGCTCTGTTTAACGATGCATTTTGTCTGAAACGTTGGCGCTCTTCATATAGTCATTTCCGGTCTTCGCGTGCGTCAAGATGCAGTGTCTTGTGACCGCAAGAAGAGGAAACAGTTTTCTTGTTATCGTGCTGTTGGTTTTTTCTTTCTTTCCTGAACATAAAGGTTACTTTGGGGATAAAACATTAATTTCATCAAGATTTTGTCAAAGGCCATTGCATGTCAAACCCCGTCAGACATTCGGCAACATTTCATAATGCAGCCATCGGGGGGTCAGTCCGTCTTTCTGTTTGTTGCGAACAAACTTTACCCGTTGCCAGACATCTGGGGGGCATTTGCAGAAGTCTTTTAAGGGTAGATATGGCAAGAGAAATCCCATAGATGAGAGAGGAGAAAAGTTATTTTGTTTTGCGCGTTTTTTTTTCTTTTGTTCGTAAAATAGCGCTAAGTTCAGAAAAAAATGTCACGTTTTGATTTACTTTATTTCATGTAACAAAAACCTCGTTCTCTCAACGGGCTTGAATATACTATACATATGTACCAAAAGAAAAGGGGCGGGACAAAAAATGGAAAATTTTTCCCCTTAGGTTTATTAGGTGTTAAAACAGGCTCCAGAGAAGAACTTCCAAGTTTTAAAGGATGCTACGTGATCTAGCATAATGCACAAAACTCCTAAGGCCCGTGAAGGCACCTAAAGGCGCTGTTATGGTGCATGTCTACACACAACCCAGCTATACAACCACAATAACATTTCGAATACTCTTTTGTTATAATCATAATGCCAAAGTGTTTATTAAAAAAGCAGTCTGTATGATTTTTTTTTGTCTCAACAAACTTTCATTCAAGTGGGGCTTACAAGCTGTTAATCTTTTTCAAACATAGCCAACAACAATAATTTAGTCAGAACGTCACGTGAGTCACAATAAAGACCTTGTGTGGCATGTGAAGGAATTCTCTCTCTCCGGCGTGCACTAGCGTAGAGCCAGTTTTACAGAACACTGGGTGTGTGCGTTTTGTTCTGGTCTTAGCCTATCGCGAGAGCGTAAAAAAAATAACAAAACTTCGTGGGTTAATTATACACTATAACTGTTTTGATTAAAAATCATCTGTCTTTCTCATAGATTAGTAGTCACGTCCACTGGGTATTCACTTCACCCGTCAAACTCTGTCAATAACAAGTTCTTTGCACGCTTCTCTTTTCAATGCTCATTTGACTTGCGCAAGCTAGGATCACCAAAATGAATTATCTTTAGTTTACCCAGTAAACATGGAAAGTTTGTTTTATGCCGCGACAAGCCTAATCATGCAGTTAATCCAGGAAATGAGTGAATGGATTTCCAATGTAAAGAATATTTCTCAGCGTTAGCTAATCATAATTCCTAACTTTTGAGACGCGTCGGAAGTGTTTTTCATACTGAAACCTCTTTTCGACTTAATCCTTTGTAGTAGGGGGTAGCTATTGCCAACCATTGTTATGATGTGGTGTACAAGATTTGTAATTCTGAGGCCGCTATTTAGTAATCAGACTTCTGTTTTGTTATCTAAAAAGAGTAATTTAGTATTATCAACTGAGTTGATAACGTAAATTGGCCATCGTAAAGAGTTTCATAGCTGACGTTTCGAGCGCTAGTCTTTCGTCAGATAACGACCACCAACGCTCGAAACGTCAGCTTTGAAACTCCTTAAGGTGGACAATTTACGTTATCAACTCAGTTGATGATACCAAATTACCCCGTTGCACTCTCCCACCGACGCAGCACCACAGTTTCTCTAAAAACTTACCCCCTTTATTGTTATTTAAACAGATGGCCTATAAAAGCTTAATTTTACTTATTGAACTAAACTAAGTTGGCTCAAAAGGTTTTTTGACGTATTAAATCCCGCAAAGTCGATGCAACACCGTGGTGCACGTGCGATATCTGTGAAACCTTTGTTAGCACCATCAGTATATGGATTCTCTTTTCCCAAATTGCCTACGTGAGGTTCTACGAACATCACATTTGTGATTTTATTTGATTAAAGTTTGTCTACATCTCAGGGATGTATCATTTTAGGGCCATTTTCACGAACAATTTCTAGCTTCCAACCCCCTTCCCACCCCTCCCTTCACTTGGGAAGATTCCCCCCCCCGGTTTTGAGCAGAGCAGAGAGAGGCGTAGCCAGGATATATGCACACAATTTCGTGCAGCGCTGACGTGGTCCTTTCTTAAAAAACTTCAATCTTTCATCTTATACTTAAGGACAACACGAACCGCATGCAAAGCTTCGGGGGCTATCCTAGAAACCTTGATCATCTGGCACATTACACTAATTCGTTTGTGTTTGCTAACTGCTTGAAACCTGAATCCAAGGGCGGTTTAAGAACCCTTCACATCAGCAAAACGCAATCTCTGTAGCCGATGTGGGAAATTTTCATGGCATCTTGGTCTCTCTGTTACCACAAGAAAACTCTGACTTGAGCAGCAACGCCCGGAAATGAACCAGGATGCCTGTTTATCCGGCTTTCCTATTGTCTGCACAGAAGTTGCGCAAAGGAAAATTACATGCGCGCACGAGCTTGTGACATTCGAAAGATGACCTCAAATAACTTCATCAAGGAACTGCACGAGATTTTCCGAGAACGTCGAATCATACTTCCTATGAAAGATTTTTTTCTTGCCTTTTGAATGAGATTACTAAGACGTAAGAGGCACGTGAGTCGCGTTGTCTTCGCTGTCACGCGTAATGTACTCCTCGATGTGAACTCCAATGCACTTTCCGTGATTAATGTCTATAATCAGCTAAAAGTGGTTGCCGTAAAGGACGTTCATCGCCTGGGTGGGGTTTAAAGGATTTTTGGGGGATCACATGGTTATCAGGGAGAACGGAGGAGGGGCACAGTCGTCACCAGCGTATTATAAAGGTGGGACTAGAATTGACTGGCACTCAACTGCCAACATTAGGGGGATCATAGTAATATTGCAGTTTGAGAGCTTTTGGGGGTGATAACGTAAATGTTATCGTGAAACAATCAAAATCCTCCTAAAACATATAGTCTCTTTATTTTAAATTTTTCTTTCCCTTTTCCAGGAATTTTGTGCCAGCTGCAGTAGCAGTATACATCTGGAAGTTGCATAATGGCAAACGGAAAACAATTGTCGTTTTTGATGCTTTGTGTGGTACTTGTGAGTGTTGCTGTAGTTATGGGGTACAGTGTCCCTTGGGGTGTAGCCATTTTAACCATGGCCATCTGCTGGTTTTGGTATAAACGCAGCCATGTTGCACGTATTACCAATGTTGAGTTTTACAAACTTCACGTTGTGCCGCAGTATACCAAAGATGCGTCGTCTCTCGTGACGTCAGAGTGGTCAGTACCTGTGACCGCGGAGGGTATTGAGGAACCCAACTATGTGCGTACATCCAGTATGATCGAGTCACGTGATGCCTTCCCCTGTCATTTGGTTGCTTTGGGGACGTTCGATGGAGTGAAGCAAGTTATCGCTCATTGTGTTTTACGAGAGACTTCCGCCTCTAGGCCACCTGACTTGAATAAATTTATAAGAATGCTGAAGATGGGATTTCCGTTTCCCGCAGTTCAACAGTCTATGGAGGTTGCTGGTTTAGATCCATCGCTGCTAAATCCGAAAGTTATCGACGAGTTTGAAATATTGGAGACGCCTACATCAAGTATAGCTCATAACGTTACGCTGTCCTCCCTTATTGTAAAGCCCGAGTTTCGTGGTCAGGGCCTGGGCAAGAGTATGTGTGCATACGCACTACAAGTAGCTTCCAGTCTCGGAGCAAAAGAAATTATCGGAGGCTGCAAAAATGAATTGGTTGCCTTTTACGAGAAGATTGGTGTTAAAAAAAGAGTCGGCATAAAGAGAAGAAACATACCAAGGGTTCGGCTTGGCAATGAAATGTTCCTAGTGATAGACGAAGAAGCAAGAAAACAAGCGTCAGAGATAATGACCATCACAAACGCGAAATGCTAAACACCTGAACGATTTTCGGATTTTTTATTTTTCCGCAAATGAGAATTGAGACACTTGGTATTGTAATATTTAATAGAAAATAAAATAACATAAGCTGTAGTCCTTTCTTCGAACTTACAGACCGGTGGCTCTATTGTCGCTCGAAAAGCAACTTTCCATTTAGTGACCCAACGATTATTTACAGTGTAGATGGAAAAAAAGAGTTTAGCGCGATATCGACCGCTGTGGGTAGCAGGTTCTGTAGGAGGCGATTATTGAAAATTTAAGAAAAAGGATTTTTGAAAAAATCGATTAAAAGCTCAATTAGTTTTACTTGATAATTGGACCGGGAAAATTGTGATTTTTCGAGGCCACGTGAATCTTCTTTTGAGAGTGCAATTACCCTTTCTCAGTCCTAACTTCTTAATGGTCGAGACAGCAGAATTTTCTTGATTTGAACTGACATGAGAAAATAATAACACCCTAGTAACAGACACACACCTGAGAAAATATTCATTATTTGCTTAAATGTTTTCAATGCGGAATCCAATCTTTTCTTCAAATATTGTGGTACTGAATGTACTAAAGGTGATATTTGATATTAGTTGACCAGACCCTTTTTTTATTTCATCTCCGAGAGAAATTTCATTTTATTTCCAATGACTTTCTTGTTGCCACTTCAGTTGTCGGTTTAATGTTTCGTAGAATTAATTTTACTGGTAAAAAAACTGTCCATTCAGGAAGAAGAAAAATAGACAAATCTATCTTATTTGTCAAATTTTGAGACAGGTGTAGAGAGCTTTGATCTCTTACGTAGCTTAGGTCATTTACATGAAAATAACCGCCCTCAATCTTCAATTATATTTTCTGCATCTGTGCGGATGAGTGGATACGATGAGTGATCTTTGGTCGTTGTTCGCCGTTTTTTGCCTTTTTATAGGCGGGCTGAACGGCTCTCAGAGACGTAAATCAAGATCCCTTTGTCATCTTAACAGTGCGGAGTCTTTTTACGACTTCACTGCGAAAGATCTGTATGGGAAAAATGTCTCTATGAGCGAATTTCACGGACATGTTGTGCTGGCTGTGAATGTCGCTACCTTTTGAGGTTACACTTTACAATATTATCAACTGAATGCATTACAAAAAAAACTCTGGAGATCAGAAGATGGAATCCCAAATGCATGTGGACTTCGAATTGTTGGTTTTCCATGTAACCAGTTTGGTTTCCAAGAGCCGGCCGAAAATTCGTACGAGCTCATGAACGGATTGAAATATGTTCGGCCAGGACACGGTTTCGTTCCCAATTTCCCATTGTTCGAGAAACGAGACGTGAATGGCAAGAAAGAAGACAAAATTTATAGTTTTTTTAAGGTGAGTTCGTATGAGATATATTCCTTTTAGTCTTATAAAGGTTTAATTCCATCAATGATCAAGGAACATTGTTGTAAGGCGATGAAATGTTATACATTCATGGCATCTAAAGAGAACAGCATTATTTTGCATGATTGATCACCCTAGTATGAACAGATGATGAAGTGATAAAATCAGGTCTGAGAAATTGGCGCACGAAAATTTTGTTTAGGGAAGCACTTGTCACATTACACACAACACACACTGAGGAAAAAGCTAAATCACAAATGAGTTACGAACTGATCATTTCAAAACCAAAGTTAACCAACCTATTTTCGTGAATATTTCATTATGAAAGGCGTAATCATTCAAATGGAAACAGACACCTTAAATCTAAATAAAATTCATGCAGAAAGCACGCGTAGTATTATACATCTTCGACTCTAGGAATACGATATTTTCTTCACCAATGATAGCTATAGGAAAGGAAACGTACGCTGCTTGGTTTTTGAGTTCATCACAAACGTGCGATTCGTTCTAGGATTTTCGTTCATGAGGTTTTCGGAATATATTCAGCGACGCTATCGATATCTATTCAATCTTTGTTGTTAGTTCGGTATTTAAGTATGTCGTACGTCACAGTTCATAGAGTGAAAGGCGTATATATATTTCCCTTTCCACTCGACATTTGTTTTCAACGTTAGGACAGTGAGCAAGTCAATGCCCAGATGCAAAGGTTCCTACTATTTTTATCATTTTTTAAAATGATCATTAGCATTTTTTGCCAAGCGCTCATTTAAAAACGCTCGTTGCCGCCTCTGCAATCACCCTTAAAAGTAATGAAAAAAAGAAAAAATCATCTGAGCACGGCGCTGAAAAACATAAATAAAGATGTTTTCAGGAGGCTTCTTTTTATTAAAAGAAATCTTAAATCCCAAAATAAAAAATAAAAAAAAAGCAAGACTCGCGGGCAGGGCAAATGCTCATTAGTCCCATTCACAGTGATGACTTTGCTTGCATTCCAATTTTTGTTGAGTTCCGAGCAGTCACAGGGAATCCACCAACACAAAGCCACAAATCAGTAATGAACCAAGGTCACATTCAAGGAAAACGAGAAGAAAACAGGAGTTCGAAAAAACGGCGGGGGACAGGCGAAAAAAAATTAAAAAAACAAATAAAGAAACAGATAGTGTAAGGAGACATTCCGTCTGGAGGTCGTTTCCCCGACAACCGCAGCCGTCGTTTGTCGTCCACTTACTGTTCGGCTGGTCTTCACTGACTGAGAGCCTTGAACAAGCCACAGATATGTTTCAATTCATTTCTGCAAGATCATTGAATTATTTGTATCATTCTTTCTCTTCAGTCCCGTTGTCCCGCCCCAGACGGGTTCATAGATGACCTGAGTAACATCCGCTGGTCACCTGTTCGGAACAATGACATCAACTGGAATTTTGAAAAGATATTAATAGATCACGATGGCCAGCCATTTGCCCGGTACACTGCGCCTTATGAACCAAACGCCATGTTCGATGATATCCAAACGTTGATGTTAACTTGCCAAGAACAGAGAAGACGCATATATCATCCGTAAAAGAAAACGGACCAAGACAAAAGAAACTTGTTTGGGTTACTTGTTGAACCTGTCTTTTTTAATATTTATTTTTCACGAAATCTCCATTTTCATATTACATTCATTCACACATGCAAAAGTCACATTCAATGTAATTTTTATGTTGGGGAAAATTGCCGTTCTATACATTGAGCTAGCCCCTCACAATTTATGATCACATGTTACGAAGGCCACCATGTTAAATGGAAAAACTCACGCCTTCTTTAAGATGTCGTGCGGTGTGTTATTTTTTTCTCTTGTAGCACAGAACTAATATGATTTACCGCTAAGGACTTATAATGGCTCGTTTAATTTTTGAACAGGAGATACGTATTTCCAAATAAATTGTTTAGTTGTTTCATAATGAAGAGAAAGAAAACAGGTTCAACGAGTAAACAAGAAATTGATATAGAATCTAGAGAATAATAGAACATAGAATCTAAGTTACAAACTCTATTCAAGAAATATTATTAGTTTAAAGTATAAATGAAGCGAAGGGGCGCGTAAAATGCTGTTTTAGAAATTATCAAGTTATTGTAGACGTGGCTCATGTTAATGACAGACTGTTTGAAAACTGTTTGGTCAGTGAAGCAGTCCCGAGTAAAGTTCTTTTCTCTGTGCAGTCTTAAATGCATTCAGCTGTTACAGTGTAAAGAACCCTATGAGCTTCTGCAAAGCATGAACTTTTAAAACCGTGCAATAAATGATTTGAAATAACAGTATCATGTAATGAATTAATTGACCATTTCAAACTTGAATACCGCTAACAGAAAATATTATGTGTGGAAAGGCCATGTTGAATTGTACTGTTGGAATATTTGCACCAAGGGATTCTAACATGGGTCAGTCTTCGCTTGCTCACTGTGGTGGAAAATCTCGTTCCTGTTACCTCCGTCGTCAATCCGGCAAAGAGACAAGTAAGAGAGATCCTGGGAGCGATGTAGGTTAAAGAAACCTCAAGACCGTCTTCTAATTGCTACCATGACGTCTCCTAGTTAAAAAATATTTCTTGCTTACCGCAAACAAGCCACAGAGTTGCTATTCGCTAAAGCGAATAAAATATAAATAAAATCTTAAATTTAATTCAACAGACAGTTTTTGGACCATTTTGAGCTATGAGCGTCATGTGACGCTTCATCGTAGACGTACGTTGCTTCTGCAGCTATTTCAACACTCCTTTCCTTCCAACTTCATCAAAAGCTGGTTAGGATCAAAATGAACATCAATTGATTTGATTTTTAGGCTCTCGTCCACCTCGGCCATAGCCATTCCATACATTTCAAGCAGTTCGCCCGTTGGGGCTCTTCCTTTGTAGGGGCCCGTCCAGTGGGCCCAATGGCGCCACGAAAAGGCCACCCGTGGAGGTCCTAGGGGACAAAAACACTCACATAAGTGAAAATTAATCAATGCACTTTGAAAAACTCCGCATGTTTTTGCAGCCTCGTCATATAAAAATGTTTATCTATCTCTACTTAGGAATATCAATATATATCCACTAGACTTGGTATTGCCAGCCAAGAGGCTAACCTAAACAAACCTTAACACTGAAATCTTTCAATTACCTGAAAACACTTCTATCAGTTCCCATGGAAACCCTTGGTCGAATGCAGACCTGAACAAATCATGTGACGATTCAAACGTATGAGCGTTACTGTTGTACAGCGGCTGGTTTTGCATCAGTACGTTATAATTTCCTTCTTCAATCCCTTCTTTCAGCGAAAACGAGCGCTGGTTGTTCGCGCGGATGGTGAAAGCTTCTGTGTCAACAGTTTGCCAATCCTTTTGCAAAAAAAAAGAATAGAAGAACAGAAAGTAAAGACCATCTGAATAGATCTTTTTTTTTTAAATGATAAGCATGAAGTCAAAGTGCGTTCGTGCATAAAATGAAATGTAGATCTTGTAATTTCACTACTACTGCAAGTTCTTTTGATGGGCTCTGCAACGATAATCAATCTAACAATTTTCATCTCAGCTCTCTTCGTATCCTGGTTTCATTTTTATTCATACTAACCTGTATATACACGAAATCAAACACACCACTATCATCCACTTTTCTTAAGTAATACTTAGGAATCCACTTGAAAAAACATGATTTGGTTCACATTATGTTGTGGTCACAGTTCAGTTGGTAAGTTCTAAATGAGTTTCACAAATAATTTGTACCGTGGTCACGATCTATTTGATATTTCTTTCTTTCTGCAAGATAGATTTTTGATTTTCCTCATACTCCCTTGTACTATGATTACAGAACATACAACGCCAGTTGACTGGCATTAATACAAAAGTCGATTGATGTGGAATACATCACATGCATATTGAGAGAAAAAGGACAATTGTGTTATACTTAACAGAAAGTATTAACCGTCGGGTAATTATGTTTAAGAACATAACACCTCTCTATTTACCTCAGTGTTAGTTTTATGTGAAGCTTCCATTTCCCATGATTTCACCAGATCTTCGACAATCTTCTCTAACGAACCTTCCTTATGAATTCTTGTCCTACCCTCTAAATAAGCTTTATTGGCCTTGGTGTAGTCAGGTTTGCCTTCACGCCACTCAATGCTCGGATCCTCCATGAATTTTTGGCGAGGACAGACGTAATTGTTGTCTGCCATTGCATAACATTGAACGGATGCTAATGTCTTCTTGTAACGTCCCTGTCGTCTAAAATGTTCAGCAGGTTTATAAATAGAAGTTAAATGGACTAAATCTCCCTTGGGAACTAGTTATGATCTTCTTGCTATTTAGCTTTGGTAAATAATTCATCTGCTCGCCTCAGACGACTAATCATCCCTCGTCACACCACTCTTGCATAACACAGCGAACAAAAAAGGATATGAATCTGTTTGGGGTTGTCAGTCAAAATCTAGCCTGGAAGCATGGAGCAGATGGAGGCATGGGCTAATTCAGGAGCCATTACATGGGCTCCTGGATAATTAACTTATTCCTCTAAGAATATGAATCACCTTATTTGCTTGAACTCGTCCAATAATTATTAAATGCTGTAGACAAGGATTAAAACGTGTTTGACGGGGCAAACAGAATTCCCTCAAACAGTTTGTTTAAATCTCCTCTTTTTGACTTACATTTTGCCTCTTTTTATTCACAATCGGCCACAATCAGCACCCTTTTTTTTACGACACGCGGTCGAGTGGTCTCATAAAGACCTGCAGTTCGTGCATGTTAATCACCTCAGAATTCAGCAGTTCAAGCTTTATTCACCTTAACATTCATTAAATTAAATGTAACAGCAGATGACTGCAACGACGCTGAATAAGAACGTGATTCAGCAGGAGAGCATTAACAAAGAATGTAACGCATAAAAGCATTCCAAAGAACATGAATTGAATACTACATGGTGCGTAGGCTGTGCAGGATGACGGCACGGATTCATTTGATCAACCGCGAACACGTACACAAACGTTAAAATAGCAATTTACATAATGGATTATTTAAGTGAATATTTAAAAGTAATATTAAGATCTACTGGTCTTGGCCATGCACTCCTCTCTTAGAAAGCAAACGTACAATGAAAGTATGTCAAAACTGCGGGTCATCTTATAGGATCATTTCAAACGGAGAAATATATGAAGTATTTTCCCATTGTAGTAGTTTTGTTGATTTTCAAGTTCCCTTTTTTTAGATACCTGGAGAAGGTATACCGATGAATAATATCACATGTTAGTGCAATAAACATCAGTTAACTTCTTAATAACAGATTATCAGCAGTGAAAACTTTCCCAGCAGTAGTGATAACTATATATTTTGAACAGTGCTCACCTTAAACAGCGTCTAGGGAAGATGACCCTGATGTGATAAACGCAACTCGAGAACGAGAGAGACTTTCTTGTTTATATACTGCCTATGACGATATTTCCGGAATGTTTGTAATAATGGAGCCCTTCCTTTATCTTGACGTAATCACAGTACAACAAATTCCTACAAAGACCTTTAATTGGCACTTATCAAAATACTGGACCCCTCGCTAGCTCCTACTTACCGCAGCGAGTATGGTTGCAGAATGTGACTGACTTTGAGGGTTTTTGAACTTCGATGGTTGGACATTTTGACAGTTTTAGTCTTGTACAGCCAATAAGATTATTTGAACCATTCTAACAGGGATTCTGATTGGCTTATTGTAGCGTGCTTTATGAGAGTCGGAGCATGCTGACGACATTGTTGTTCGCTTTAGAAATGAAATTTGTGTTGGAAATTGAAAGTAATGCGTGGGAAATTTAACAGATTCTTTATTATAAAACAAATAGAGAAGCCTTGACTGTGCTCTGTTCTTCCAGTTTGGCTATATTTTTCAACATTCCTGTTTTGTTCTGTTTTGCTTTTGAACACGGAATTATATATACTACGCAAGGGTAGCTGTGTAAACAAACCTTTGTCTGAAAAAAAAACAGAGAAAAGTCTCGGAAAAGGTCGAACATAGAACAATTTGGCAGATGACGTGACAGCTTTAGCTCAGCTCTATGCTCTCTACTCTCATAGAGCACGCTCTTTCAACTAATGACAACGCGCGTTATGTCTAATGACAACGCGCGTTATGTCCGAACTTTATTATAAATCAAATTAAGATAGAATTAATTCAAATGACATGAAATAAGAGAAGAGAAGTGGTTTATTTTAACATGATAATGTAATCTGCGAGTTTTCCAAGGCAAATGTAAATAGAGAGTAGAAAAACGCTTCTAATAAATAAAAGATTGGTTAAAAGTCTGAAGTGGCGGGAGGCAGGCCACATGGTTAGTTGTATTCATGTAATAAGATGAACTATACATGCGTTTTTATTGTTTTTTTTTTATCAGATTATCATGAATTATTGTTGGTGGACAGTCGTAGAGATGCGGTAACTATTATATTATATAAAAACAAAATGATTCCATTTTCCTGCCGTGGGTCTGTTTAACTAGCAAGAGATCACAAAAAAGTTAAAATGTGATAAAAACATCACTGACACACTCGACTGCGCCTTGTTTGCCACTTTTTTGTTCTTTTCACATTTTGACGTCATCTGTAATCACTGAACAGGTGCACAGTAACATGAAATCTATTTATTAACTAGCAATAATCAAAGATTAGTAAAGTGCGTTCGATCTTTAGTAAAAGGTTTTTTCATTGTACTGATTGCGCAGAAAAAAAAAAAAATCGGTGTCTTCAGCTCAAGGCGGCCAAGAAAACATTTGCACATGAGATCGAGGCTATTTGTGCCACATAGCCAGCCAGCCAGTCCGCCGGTCCAAAATTGCGCCCAATGCCTGAAATCACATGGTATCACAATCGGTCCCCTTGGGACTGGTCCATAAAACCCTCGAGAGTGATTTCCGTTAAAACTACACGATTAGTATGCGTTCTCCTTCGTCGAACGCAATTACAGAATACCGTCAAGGAGGGACTCGAAGTAACCCATGAAATAGTTTGGTAAGCACCAGACTGATTTAGTTGAACCCAAGACCTCTGAGTCCCAAGGCTAGCACTCCGACTGCTCAGGCACTTTTTCTCCTCTAGTTTGTAAAGAAGTTATCTTAATCTAAATAAACTATTATAGAAATTAGTCTTCATTTCCGTGCTTTAACAAACAAGAACTTAATCAGTGCAGATAAAATGACTTGAAACAACAGTATCATGTTATGAATTTACTGATGCAAACTTAAACGCACTGAACAAAATATTCTGAGAGCAAAGAACTATGACACTGTATTTATGATAAACTATTAGACGGCGCTCTATCGCTTGAGTATTTGCGCCGCGGAATTCTTAAAGAACCAAAATAAAAAAATATTTTAAAAGTCGGAAATAGGATACTTAGTATTGAGTTAAGCTAATGTTAATGTAATAATTGTGAAAAATCGGCCTAGAAATCGAGCGTCACGTTATGTCGGCTCTGATGAATAAGTCTGTTTACCTTTTGTCTGAGAGATCTTTATAGGAAATCACCTTACGTTTGATTAAGGTGTGTCCATAAGATAAAAGAACGGTTGATTGTAGTTTTAGTCAGTCTGAGATATAACTTTGTTGTGTTCGCGAGAGGATCCAAGAAATCAAAATCTGAATGGGAAAAGCGACAGTGTGGGTTCCTTTATTCCCAACATAGTTTTCCCTCAAACAATGTGATGGAAAATCCCGTTTCTGTTACCTCCGTCGTCGATGAGAGAGAGACAGTTAAGAGAGACCCTGGGAACGATGGTGGCTAAAGGAACCTTATGATTGTCTTTTTTTGTTTGTTTTCGTGACTTCTCCCAGTTGAGATTTGCAAGAGTTTTTATTCACTAACGCGGTTTTTGTTCCCGTTAATGTTATCGAACGGACAGTTTTTGAAATATGAGCAACAAAGTTTGAGGACACTTAACCATTTATAATGCTTCTGCAGCTACTTCAACAATTCTTTTCCTTCCAACTTCATCAAAAGCTGGTTAGGATCATAATGAACGTCGATTGATTTGATCTTTAGGTTCTCGTCCACCTCGGCCACAGCCATTCCATACATTTCAAGCAGTTCCCCCGTTGGGGCCCTTCCTTTGTAAGGGCCCGTCCAGTGGGCCCAATGGCGCCACGAAAAGGCCACTTTTGGGGGACCTGAGGGACAAAACACCCACATAAGTGAAAACTAATCACTGTACTTAGAAAAACTCGGCATGTTTTTGTAGCCCCGTCATATAACGACGTTTCATCTCCACTAAGGAGTACAGTATCAATATGTACTCGCTAAACTTACCTGAAAATACTTCTATCAATTCCCATGGAAACCCTTGGTCGAATGCAGACCTGAACAAATCATGTGACGATTTAAACGAATGATCGGTATTGTTGTACAGCGGCTGGTTTTGCATCAGTACGTTGTAGTTTCCCTCTTCAATCAATTCCTTCAAAGAAAACGAGCGCTGGTTGTTCCCGCGGATGGTGAAAGCTTCTGTGTCAACACTTTGCCAATCCTTTTGTCGAAAACAAATTAATAAATAAACAAACAGACCGTGAAAACGTTTCAACTTTCAACTTTCAACTCAATTCTCAATGTACATACTATCATCCATTTTTTTTTAAGTAAGCGCTTAAAAAACGTGACTTGGCTTTTAATAAGATGTCGTCACAGTTAAGTTGGAGTGTTCCAATATCCTCCAACTGTGAATGAAAGGTTGTATATCTTATAATTTTGCTTTGTTGTTCGATATGAGTTTCACAAATATGCTGTGTCCTAGTGACTATCAGCTCTTCTATTTATTTATCTCAGCTTTGAAAATTTATGATTCTCTCTTTAGCCATGATTACAAGATATTACACGACATCAGAAAAAAGTTCAATTGATTTTTAAATACATCACATATTTTCCGGTAATTATGTTTAAGAACACAACACCTCTCTATTTACCTCAGTGTTAGTTTTATGCGAAGCTTCCACTTCCCATGATTTCACGAGATCCTCGACAATCTTCTCTAACGAACCATCCCTATGGATTCTTGTCCTACCCTCTAAATAGGCTTTATTAACCTGAGTAAAATCGGGCTTCCCTTCACGCCATTGAATTCCCGGATCTTCCATGAATTTTTGGCGAGGACAAGCATAGGTAATATCTTCCATTGCTTAAAATCGACACTTAAGTCTGGTAATTACGTTACTCCGGTTTAGAACTTGAAACAAAATTGCTAAAAAAGCGGACTATGCCTTGTGCAATCGTAATATAACTTCCCTCCCTATAGTTCGTTGGTTTGCAATTTGGCCTTGGCAAATAAAACGCATTTAAGTGTCGTATATTAAGAACCAAAGTTATCGCAACAGCCGATTAGAACAAGGAAGAATTTCACAGGAGACCAATGAGAACTCAAAGCTAAATATCGCAGATAAGAATCAGAACTTAGGGCAGCATGAACTGAATTCCTTAAAACAGTTTCTTTAATCTCTCCTTTTTGACTTCATTTGTTCTGTGCCACTTTCAGTCCCAATAAGAAGCGAGTTTATCTTCCCCACAAGATTTTTGCAGGTAGTTATTTCCTGTGTGAGGCTCAACTGATAGAGAGTAAATCAAAGTTTCATTGAACTGTCTGCCGAAAAGTAACGCTTATTGAAATGGCAGTTGAGATCTGATTTCGGAAAGTTTTATTGATGGATGAAAAATGGGCTAAAGTATTAATAATGAGTGCATAGGGTTTGCGTTGAAATTGCGCATATGATGCACTCGCACAAACATGGACAATATTCACACGCTTTCTGTAGAAACCTTAATGATAACGAATTTTAAAATTTGACGGCCGAAAAATACGAAAAACAATGAACTGTCAAACCCTGTACGGCTGAAGAAAAAAAACCTTATGCAATAACATAGTAGTAGTTTGTATTCCAAGTTTGACCCTAATAAAGCTTCATATGAACCAACATCGAATTTGATCAATTTGCGGTTGGTCCAAATAAGTGTTAGATTGGGCACTCGAGAAGTTCAACTTCTGATCTGGACTTAAGAACTTGATTTCGACTAGTGCTTACTTAAACAGTGTCGAGGGTAGATGACGACGATATGATGGAAGCAACCAGCGAATAGGGAAGACTTTCTTTTTTATACTGCCTTAGATACATCTACTTTCCTCAGCATGAACGTTACAATATTTTTAAAATGTTTGTTAGATTGGACCCCTCCTTTTAATTTCTTCAAGAGTGAGGGCATAAGTGGCAAGACCAGGGGAATGATATATTTTATGCAGAATATGATACTTCCGGAATGACGTCATGGAACTAATTTCAATCCACACACCATCTTCTTTAAACCTCTGCGGAAAGTTTTAAGGTTAGAATAAGTCTGAGAATTCTTTAGGCGATTGACTGATAAATGATATCGCCGATTGCAGGAGTTAATTTTTTAGTTCTTTCTTTTAACAGTCAGCTGATAGATGATACCACCGATTAGTGCAATAAACATCAACTGACTTCTTAACAGTTTGTTAGCAGTAAAAACTTTGCCAGCAGTAGTGATAACTATATATTTTGAACAGTACTTACTTAAACAGCGTCGAGAGACGATGACGACGATATGATGGAAGCAACCAGCGAACAGGGAAGCCTTTTTTTTATACTACCATGGATACATCTACTTTCCTCAGCATGAGCGTTACATTATTTCTGGACCCTCCTTTAAATTTCTTCAAGAGTGAGGGCATAAGTGGCAAGATCGGGGAAATGGCATATTTTATGCAGAATATGATACTTCCGGAATGACGTCATGAAACTAATTTCAATCCACACTCCTTCCTAACCTTCAGCATTTGTTATCTTAAGGCGGCCTGCAGAGCAAAACACTACTAAACTAATGAAATGCAGCACCCCGGGAATTACAACATGGGGAAGGTTTGGAACGGGAGTGGGTTGAAATTTATTCGATGACGTCGTTCCACAGGTTTCATATTCCGCATAAATTATACCATTCCATAAGTCTTGCATGACAGCTGATGCTATTCCACCCCATTCCCACGGTGGCACGTGCGGCGGGATTTGGTCATCAAGGCTACAAATGAGATCGATTATTTTATCATTTTCAGTTCGTACCAGCGTTTTTCCTGGTATACTTCGTCTAAAACAACGATCTGAATGGTGTGCGTGAATTGATGAAGTCTTTGGGAAGCACATGGGAAGCACATGTTTAATAACTGATGTATTGTGGAAACTGAAGGACAACACAGCCGTGACCGTGACTCCTTTGATTGTAACGCAATGTAAACGTCCTTCATGGTTGCAGTTTGAAGGCTGCCAGCAAATGCGCTCCGAAAAATGTCAATATCACGTTTGATCCAGGCTACTACCCGCTTGAATCTATTGCAAAGAAAGCTTTCCCATCAGAATCTGTGGAACTCGTCGCAGAATGCAGCGAGAACTTCATGTTCATGTTTACATGGTCTTCCAATCCGCCATTTTCATAGCTCACAACAGAGGCAAAGAGAACTCCGTGAGTACGATGAGGTGTTCAAAAAGTCCATAGAAGAACCAGAAGAATTTTGGGCAGAGTTGGCAGGAGAAATAAATTGGTATAAGCCATTTACGAAAGTTCTGGACAATAGCAACCAGCCTTTTACAAAATGGTTCGTGATTCTTGTTCAAAATATATTCGTGTCATGAAATTTTACTCCAACTGGGTGAGCTGAAATCAAATGGATATTGTAAATCGATTAGATGAGAAGAGAATGATCAGAATCTGAAAAACAAAAACGTGTTGCTCTGATTATTTCTCACAGAACTGGAAGAAAGCATGACATCTTGACTTTCTTTAGTCTTGTATTTAATTATCCATAGTGTTATTATCATCATGATGGTAACAAGAACGATGAGTTTAAGCTGGCTTAATTGAATTCTAATTTTCTTTGCAGGTTTGTTGGTGGTGAGATGAACACTTGTTATAACTGCCTTGATCGACATATTGAAAATGGAAGAGGGAAACGAATGGCTTTGATTTATGACAGTCCATTGAATGGCAAAGTAGAAATGTATACATACGAAAACTTACAACGTTTGGTAAGCATACGACTTCGTGTTATGCTTAGGTTATTTTCTTCCCTAAATTGAGATGAGCCTATTTAGTTTTTAATGGGTACAATTACAGTTAATGATTTATTAATAACTTTGCTTGTGTCTTGACTCGGAATTTTGATGTCATGTATGAAACTGCTTTCTGTCTATTTGTCATCTCTAAGTGATACTAGCACTGTATGTTGAAATCCAGGTTTGTTTCTAGGTTGCAAAGTTTGCTGGTGCTTTGGCACAGTTAAATGTCGGCAAAGGAGATCGAGTTGTTATTTATATGCCAATGATTCCACAGGTAACTTTAATTACAATGAACACAGTCATCCAACATAGCTGAAAGAGACTCAGCATTGCCCCTGATTAAATATTTCTATTTAACCCTTTAACTTCCATGAGTGACTAAGACAGAATTTCTCATTACAATATCAATACAGTTTCATCCAGATAAGTGATGAGAATAAAGAAAAATATCAATTTGGGAATAAGTAGTTGATCCAATACTAAATTCTCTGAACTAACATCATAAGAATTGTATGATTGACAGTAGAGAATTACAAATTTGGTTTGGCTTAAGGCTTATTAAGGCTTATTAAGGCTGCAATTGTGGGAGACACAGTGGCCCAATGATTAGTGCACTGAACTTTAGGTAAAGAGGTCTGGGTTTGAGACTTCCAGCCAGGTCATTGTGTTGTGTTCTTGGGTAAAACTATTAACTTTCCTAGTCTCTCTTGTTATCCAAGAGCATTAATGGGTACTAGCAAAATGTCAGGGAAGTCATGATGAAATGCTGGGGTCTTGTATCTGATCCATGGGGGAGTAGTGATGCTCTTAGCTACTTGGCTAGAGTACATTCTTAAATTGAAGCTGTTACATTCTTGCTCTCAATGTACTTTGATTTTCTTTCATTTTGCCTAATCAAACAAGAGAGTAGCTTCTGATTCTCAAAGGAAAATTGTTTGCTCTAGTATGGTACTAAATTCAGAATTTTCGTTCCAGGCTGTGATAGCCATGTTGGCTTGTGCTCGACTTGGTGCTATTCACTCTGTTGTGTTTGGAGGTTTTGCTGCACAAGAGTTGGCAAGGAGAATTGAACATGCTGAAGTATGTAAGCAAATTCATAAATTTTATATACTTGTTACCTGAGAAACTTGTATCACAGTTACAGATTTGCAAAATAAAATTGTTTGATTGTTTTTTCTTAGCCACGGGTTGTGGTGACAGCGTCTTGTGGTCTTGAGCCATCTTGTTTGGTCTATTATAAACCACTATTGGATGAGGCCATCAGGTTGTCAAAATTCAAGCCTTCAACATGTGTTGTGTACCAAAGAGACCAGGTAAATATCTCTTACATCAGCAATGATTGTTAATGATAATTTTTTTGACTGAAAAAATCCACTTTATCTTGTGGTTAGTGGTACAATTACTCTGAGAGTCAACTTTTCCATTATTAAGACAATAAAAAGATAACTTGTGTAAGTACCATTAAGCTTATAGTCATGTTATCAAATAAAGCTATCATTTACTTTCCTTTTATGTAGTGTTCAGGGGGGATTATTCCAGGGCAGGATATCAGTTGGGATCAAGTGATGGAGAAAGCACAGCCCCATGACTGTGTACCTGTGCTGTCAACTGATCCTTTGTATATTCTCTATACATCTGGTACCACAGGTGACCCAAAGGTAATAAGCTCTCTAAAAATCATGTTAGGCATAGGGTGATACATTCATGATGTCTCTCAAAATGTTAATTTCATATACCAAAATTGATAAAACTAGAAAATTAATCACTACTTGGTACATTGATTAAATTTTGTAATTGTTAGATAAAAACTATATAATGTTGAAATTTTTCATTGTATCTGTTTACACAGGGTATTGTTCGACCAAATGGAGGACATGCTGTAGCTCTTAATTGGAGCATGAGAAATTTGTATGGAATTAATCCTGGAGAGGTTAGTAAGCATGACTGTAATGATAACTGTTAGTTGCAATTTTCATTTATTTTGTATCAAAACTAATTAGGGATTGCAATAGTTTTATTTCTCAATCCTCCATGAGTGATCAAGAAATTGTGCCTCTCGCTGAACTACAGATACAAGTTTAAAAGCAGTTAAATTTTGTTTCATATGTTTTCCAATGCTTCAGGCAGTTTAAGATGTTTTTCTTTTGCTTTTATTGGTCCTAGTGATATTTACTTTGTTTCTGTTTGGCAGACATGACAACTTTATTTTTGGTTTTTCAAAAACTCAGTTGGACAGCAATCTAGTACATCAATAATTGATCCACTTATTTAATTTTGAGGTGTGGTGGGCTGCGTCTGATCTTGGCTGGGTGGTAGGTCATTCCTACATAGTTTACGCCCCTTTGTTGTCTGGATGTACTACTGTTTTATTTGAGGTAAGAGGTAATTCTTTCTGCTTTGTAAAACCCATATGCAATCAACTAAGTTAATTTTATTTCTTGCAATTGTCTCAGACAACTCTAACTTCATGTTATGTGATTTTTTACACTCATATTTACTCATTGTCTTACAATCAATTCAACCATGTTGTTAAAGATATATTATGTTCAAGGATGGGTAGTGGAGTATTAATTAAGTATAGTATTACTGTATTATCCACTTTAAAGGGAGATTTGTTCAGGGGGTTGGGGTATCCCTCCCTCAAACAATTAGGGGCTATTTCTTGAAATTCCCAGTAATTTTACAAACCCAAAGTCAAATTTTAAATTTTAAATCAAAGGAATGGTGGCATAAAACTAATATCATCTCTATCTTGAATGCTAAGGGTCAGTTTTCAAAGTAGATTTCATGGAGGCATTCACTTTAACAAGACAAGTTAAGATTACTCTTACACCATAGCAGGGACTCTTATTAGACAAAAGGCTTGTGATTGGTATTGAAATGTTGAACAATATGGAAAACGTTGTGAGTTTTTATGATTTTATCTGAGATGAAGTAATAAATCTACTGATTGTTTCCAGTTACTGACATTGATGTTGATCCAAATTCCTTTCTTTATAAAGCTGACTTCTCAAGAACTGGATGTGTTCCCTTGTATCCCTGATGGTCTCTAACACTTCTCTTTTGACGTACTTCTGTCAAAATGATAATTTGTTATTAAACGTATATTTCTTCGACTGCAAGTCAAGTTACTTTCATTTTTTAATCACCGCACAGGGGCTTTAAGTTCGTTAAAAGAGAGCTTCTGAAATTTGTGAATGACTATAGCTTTTGGAAGAAGTAAAAGCGAATTTAAGGAACTGATTATATAGAACTGAATTGGACGAAAACATTTTCAACCTTTTCTAACAGCAATTTTTTCTCACTTCTGACCTAACCATTTTAAATCAGGTTACTTAATGTGACCGCTGTTTTGTACCTTCAAGATCGTATTAGCCTTCTTTTCAACTTTCTTTGATATTTTTGTGTCCTTCTTGTGTTCGTCTTTTGATTCCTTTGGTGATGAGGGAAAATAAAACTCGTCTTTGCTTCGTTTCTTCGTTTGTTCTCGAGGTGCATTCAGTGGTTTAATTGCCCAATACTCTCGACTATACGTCGCTCGCTTCTTGAAATTAAGTACTGGTTCAAGTTTTTTTATCATTCCGAGGCTTATCGATGGACCAATTTTCTGGAAGAAATAAAACGTATCAAAATTACTTTTTTTAATCTTCGGCGAACTGACAGGTTAATATCACTACTTTTAAAATGCAAAAAAATTTCACAATGCAAGTAAACTCAAATTTACCTTAAATTTTCCAGATGCCATCGTGAAAGATGTGCAAATGGCGAGCTTGTTTTTAAAAAAGGATTAATGCTTTTCTATAAATTTTATAACATATCGAAAGCAAATCAGATATTTTCGACTGTCTTATTTCATACGAAGTCACTGACGATGACCTACACACTTTTCCCGCCAAATTTGCGCCAACGCTACGTCGCTAGCGAAAAAGCATGAGAACTAGCGAGAGAGGGCTGGGGACGGTGTAATGATGTTTTTTAAAGAAGCTATCTTCATATCTAGCTTAGAAAGTTAAAGGATATTCACTTCGGCGAACTTGCTCTCGAGAAACTGAACGTTTCATGTAATCTGAACCGTGGAAAGACCTAAAAAAGCCACGTTTATTTCTAGGGTAAGCCAGTTGGTACTCCAGATGCTGGGGCTTTCTTCAGAGTTATCGAACAACATAAAGTTGTTAGCATGTTTACGGCGCCAACTGCTATAAGAATCATTAGAGCTGAGGTAAGCTTGCGGGGTCATTCACTGTCAGGGCATTGCTCCTCGGTCTTTACTCCTTACTGCATTGAGAGCCGACCGGTGAGGCAAAGTGACTCAGGACCACTCAACTTTCTCCTATGTAATATGCGATATGTATGAAAGAGAGGGAGGAGTTGGAAGGGATGTTACACATATAGCCTGATTCGAGTAAAGGTTGACGGTGTGAAATGTTTTTTGGAAAAGGGGTTCCATGGCTCCTCCTTAAGGGCAGTTACTGGACCTATCCCAGCAATACCTGATCCGAGCCCCTCTCTGCGGACCGCCAGTGAGCCCTACTGTGGAAAGGGCTTTGCGCTATAGTTCAATAATTGAATTGTCATTAGTGGCATCAATACAATATTCTTCCTAATTTGTTTTGGTTTGTTCCCTACAGGACCCAAACTGTGAATTAATTAAAGAATACGATCTGTCACAGTAAGTGTGAAGTCTTAAACCATCTTTGAAGGACACAGAGGGTAGCTAGGAAGTAAACAAAACACTCTGAAGGGTGTCCACTGTTAGGAAGATTCAAATGAGAGAGAGACAGACGACCACTAAGTTAATTGGGATTTTCTGGTTCCTTTGCTAATTCTCGAACAGTTAATAAAAGAGGCTAGTCAAAAGGCAGTTTAACAGGCACGTGACTCTGATGTTCCGCCTTCTACCTTAGAAAGACCATTGAAAACAAGTACACATTCCTCCACTTGTCTTCTCGCCACAAATAGAAATCAAACTGAGGAAGGACGTATGTAGCACTGAAGAGTCAAGCAGACACAGATACGAAACTTAGTTACTCAGTTGACCCACATTGATTAGTTAGAGTTGATAATCTTTACGTACAGCTGAAGGCAGATTACGTGCTCTGTCAATGATAAGTCTTCAGCATTGAAAGTGATTGTACGCAAACCCGTTTAAACGCCCTTTCTTTGGCTCAGTATTGTTTCTTCCAACCTGTCGTACGCCACGATTTGAATGGCATTGTTACATCACGGAGGCATTTTGTAGTTTTTTGATAGTGATTTTTCATTTATTAATGCGAGGAGAACACTAAGGTAGCTAACAGCAAAAAAATGTGTCTGGTTTTCAATCCTACCCACAAACCATCTATGTAGAGCTTATCAATTTTACTTTATGATAAAGTTCCTTGTATTAATCAGTTTTCGCGGATTATTTGTGGCTGGTGAACACTTGGACAAAGATACCATGCAGTGGGCCAGGAGAGCCATTAGTGCACCTGTTTATGATAACTGGTGGCAGACTGGTAGGTCTTTTTTGGATACGAGAAAAAAAACTTAGATCGTTCAGCTGATTTTATGATGTAGTCACTTCGCAAGCGGGTAGCAAAGTTTCAACGTATTTTGCCAATCTTTTCCACACAATAAAGTCGAATGGCTGCGCCTTGTTATATGAAGTTTTATGTTATATAAGTGGTCCTCCCCGTCGTGGGGTTAAGATTTGCAGTATGCAGTCGAAATGGTGCAAATGTACATGGGAAGTGACTTCATCTGAAGACAAATTCGAGTATCGACGGGATGGCTTTTCACTGAGATATCGAAAAATTATTTAGAGGTATAAATAAGCAATGTCAGTATTAGGCTCGCATTCATAGATAATAAGCAATGTTGAATGTGTTCTCTGTGGCGAGAAAGAGCAATGGGTAAACTGAAGTTCGATCATCCAATAATAAAAAATGTTGAACATTATCAAAAGCCTGAGACAATGGGAAAGACCTGGGTCATAAGGAACTGATGATTCCCGTATGTAACGGCTTATTACAGAAACTGGGTGGGCCATCACGGCACACGCTGTAGGCCTGGGACGACCGATGGATGAGCATTTACAGACAACTGGAAAACCAGTTCCAGGATACAATGGTATGTGAACGACACTTTTGTACATATTGTTGTCGTTTTTTTTTTAATCTTAAGAAATGCTTTTAGTTAGCATTTCTTATAAGGCAGGTCACCGTTGCTGCAATCGACTTCGATCAGGGTGACAAGAGAGGACACAGTTGCCCACAGGCTGGCTCGTCAGATTTCATCTCCAGAGGTCTGGGTTCAAATCGCGGTTGAGGCTTTATTTATTGCTCTAACACAAGTCTTTTAACTGTTACAGTTCCTCCCATCTCCATGGGATACTCTATGGAATGCAGGGTGGGGGGGTATTCCGCGAATACTATCCAGGGGGTAGTGGCTATCCTACTCGTCGATTCCTTCTCAAAAAACCAGGATAAACCTTAGAAAGATAGGCTGATCATACGCGGACGTTACCTTTTTTAAGGCGAAAGGTTATGAAGCATTCAGTAAAATAATGATGAAAACGAACAACGTTTTTAAATTTGCTTCTCACCTGGGACAACCGAGTGTACGGTTTGTTTTCAGTGAAAATACTCAAGGATGGCTTAACCGAAGCTGACCGTGGAGATCTGGGTCAAGTCGTTGTCAAGTAAGGCTTAGATAAATTACCTATCTTTTGTACAAGGTTTTGAGTTTGTCTTTTTATATGTGGCTCCTCATTTGACACATAGTAACTGTAAGAATGATGGACACAAAATGAGCTTTAAAATGTGCGATTCCTATTTTAGGCTTCCGCTTCCTCCAGGAACAATGGCGACCCTTTGGAAGGCTGACGACAGATTCGTCAAAACATATTTCACTAAATACCCGGTATGTTACCGCTGTACACCGTCGTAAGATAACAACTTGTCATTAGCCGGTGTGTTAACACGTCATCTCTTGCTTCTATTGTGGTCTACATTCTGTTAGGGATATTACGACTCAAGTGACGACGGTGTTATGGATGATGGTGGATTTGTGTCAATCATGGCACGCACCGATGACGTCATCAATGTAGCAGGTCACAGGATCTCCACTAAATCTTTAGAGGAGGTGAAGTATTTTATTGCTCTTATACTCGGGTCGGCTTGGTTCAAATGAAACAACATTCTCGCGATTGCAACAGATCTAAGTGTTTATCTACAAGATTTGGTACGTTCGTTGTCCATTAATGCATCCTCTGAAACGTACCGACGTAATCGCAATAATTTTCTTCTTTGTTTTCAGGGAATGATTCGTCTCGATTTTGTGATCGATGCCGCATGCGTGGGACTTGAGGACCCGATCAAGGGTCATTTGCCAGTTGGATTTATAGTCATCGATAAAAGTACGCGAATGAGTTTGTTAAGAAATTGAATAGGAGATGTTTATTCTTTTCAGTTCAACTGTTATGAACGTTTGTGAATCACCCAATTCAATGCCTTGAATCTGATACCGAATTAAAAAAAAAATCGCGTGCTAGAATATGGACAAGGTAACATCTTAAGAGTAGTTACTGATTTAGGAAAGACCAGTTTGTTTGACTATGTTCTTCAGCGTTTCTTGCAAGGTCTTCAGGGATAAAATTCAGACGAATTTTAAATAATATAGAAGGGAATCATATATCGAGTACATCTAGGCTTTGGGCGTACGAGCGTAAAACTTACCCTGTAACGGTCCCCGTCCTTTGATTTGAACTGAAGTTGATTTCTGTATTTCTTGCCAAAGCGAGTGGTGTTTCCCGAGAGGATGCAGTCCAACAAGTTATTCAGAGTGTTCGTGAGTTTGTTGGTCCTGTGGCGGCATTTAAAACTGCCATCGTGGTACCAACACTTCCCAAGGTAAGTTAGAATAATTACATGAACGGCTAAGAATATGTGAAAGTCATATATTTGAACTGCGGTTTAAGACGTGAATGAAAGTGATCCTCGCAGTAATGTGCACTACTTGAGCAGTAGTGAAAAAGTGAGCACCTAACAATGAACCACTCATGAATAAACCCGTGAAGTGATGAATAAACGGCATAATGACCAGCTCTCAGTTGGCTTGTTAGCTCAGTTGGTAAAGCGCTGCACCGGTATCGCAGAGGTCATGGGTTCAAATCCCGTACGGGCCTGAATTTTTTTCAGGTCTTATTTTCACTACTGCTCAAGTAGTGCACATTACTGCGAGGATCACTTTCATTCAAATAATTACATGGTCAGTCGACTGTTTTTTTTCTTCATATTAACCATTGTTGCAACCTTGATACATAATTCATCTCTAACAGTAATGTATATCTTGTTGTTTTTGAGGACCTGATCAGAATACTACGACGTGATGATTCTGTTTGTCTAGTTTTTTAAGACTCGAAATTTCGACCACATGCATCGGTTTCGCCTTTCATTGGCGTGATTAAGAGGGTGAGAGTCTGATGGGGCGTTTGACTCTTCACTTTGACATTAGAAGGTGATAATTCATATCGATCACCCCCACCTCCAATTCATTGGAAAATGGTACCTACAACAATACTGTCATTGCGTGTAAAATCGTCACGAATCAGTGATCAATCATATTTCTATTCCGGCTTGAGAGGATGTGAAAAAAACAGTTAAAAAAATTCGAAGCCAAATTGACTCTCTCAGTGCCAGTCAATCGTTGTAAACGTTCTCCTCTCGGCTTCAATAAACCCAGCCGTTCGTCTGTGTAAAACTACTGTGGTTAGACAAAGAAGACTTTTCTTCCTTTCCTTTTCCATCAGACTCGCTCAGGAAAAACTGTGAGAGGTATTCTGTCCAAGATCCTTCACGGAAAACCTTATAAAGTAAGTTAATGTCGTTTGTTTTTTAGGAAATTTTATTTTCTTGGTTTTTCCTCGCAATGCAAAAATCCTCATTTGTGATTTCTAGTTCGCAGAGTGGTTCGTGACATCGAAAAACTGTCGTTACAACCAGCTTACGAATCAACCTTACAACTGTTTTTATCATACTCGCCTATACATGATGTTGTTTTTGTTGGTATTTGGTTTAAATTCAGTTGTTTTCCTCTTATATAGATTACGCCAACAATGGAAAACCCACACGTGTTGGAGGATATTGAAACAATTGTACGGGAAGAAGGAATCATTGAAAGGACACAAAAGTAACGCAACGCCGTGTTATTACTGAATGGGGGAAACACTTAAGAAACACTTAGGAAATGATTTTAGATCGGAAGATTGTTGATTGAAAATATTTAAATGAAACAGATAGCAGATAGAAGTATATACGTTCATAAACCTGAAGCGCGACTCTTGCAAAGATATCGAGGGGAGCCACTGTAGCCATAGTTGCGGATGAGGACTGCAGCGACTTAAATAGCCTTATCAGCCAAAGTGTGCGGAAATCCATGCTTCGGCCAACTTAGTTTTTTTTTCCGCTCTCCATCGCCGTCCAATTATTCCCATGGGAACTAATTACATAAAGGGCAGCGCTGTTGGATGGAAGTCCTTATTGGTTATTTTAAACGTCTCTTAGTTGCAGCATGGCCTCAGGGGCTGATATGTGGCTCTCCTCATATGTTGTCACTTGTCTCTGTAAGCGAAGTTGGTAACCATCACAAATGGCAACCTTTCTGTGAGTATCAACACAGATGCAGCTGTATAGGGAAGTAATAAAGTATCGTGGGCCAAAATGGTAGAAATACCTTGCACTGATAACCATTGGGCGTCATTTTTGTTTCTGGAATGTCATGAAAACTCATTTTACCTGTTCCTTAGAGAGTGCTTTTCTCGTCCATGCCCCTCACCATTTCGTCTCCGCGCGTATAACCACCTTAGTTCCTTAACTCTTTTTAGACTTCTTTTTGTGTTGTAACTAAAATCGTGAAAGACCTCTTTGCGTTGTACGAAAATCCCTGTGTCGCGCTAAACCGTTCCATATTGTGGTAAGCAAGACAGTAAACCACCTTGCCTCACGATAAACCATATGCAGCCGGTTGTCTTAAATGAATAAATCTAAATGATTGACAATAGTTGAAAGTAAACATTTTGACAACTGGAATAGTAGTTCATGACCTTGTGTCTTGTAACGTACCGCAATTATTCGATTTAGCGCCCGGGGTCGCGCTTCTTCGAAACATGGCGCTTATTTCTCTTTTCAGAAACAGCAGAATGTGCGAGACAAAGCGTTGATATTCCTTCAAAAAGGATCAAGGAGACTGGAAAAAGGACTTGTCCTTGGATTCTTCCTTTTTGGAACGAACAGCCGGGCAATCGTCACAAAATTTTATGAGGAGGTCATTTAGTTGCGAGACTGAGACGAATTCCACCGTTTATCTAATGAGGCTTTAGTAAGCAGTTAACGGAAGGTGAACCGCGGTTGATCTCAATGTACATGTATTCTAACAGCGCTATCACGGAAAAAGAATAGTGCACTTATTTCGAAACAAAAACACAAATTCGAGGGGGGTGGGGTGGGGGTCATTATCAGAGAGAGAACAAAGGCGCTAAATCGAATCATTTTGGAGAGTAACGTTTTTGCAATGGAACAATTCGGGTATTCCGTTCGAGTTCAAAACGTTCATTCTTCCTTCCTGTTTTGTTTATAAATAATGACTGTTGTGTACCGTAAGCCATTTAAATCTCAAACGCGTTTCTTGAAATCTTAGCGACATCAAGACACCTGAAAAAATAGGTACCCAATGGGTACTTGTGTCTGCTGCAGTGGAATGGAATCTGCTGTAGGCGCCTATTTTTTTGAATACTGTTAAACTGGCTAGAAACATCTCCCGAAAGGCAGTGCTATGGAATGCTCAAGGCATCACAAAGATGGGGAACTGAAGTGGTGAATGTCCAATGCTCCAGTTGGAGGTAAGGGATCATCAATATCAATCATCAATATCATGATTGTGATTACATCTTCATCACTGTTTAAATAACTTTTATTGTGTTATGGTACTGCAAAGAATCTAACATTAAAGTGAACGTTTCTTTTATTTTGTAGCAGAATATTTAAATCAAAGAATTGAAATACAACAGCCAATAGTTTTTAACAAAATTGAATAGTATCTGAAGTCTTTGTAACACAAGACAACTGTAATGCAAACGCAGTAGCAGTTTTGCAAAGCAAGAAAAAGTCTCTGGTTGTAATAATTCCTAGGAAATCATTATGTTTTTCATTTAATGGTAATATGCAATCAATTTGGAACAAAACATAGGTAAAACAAAGTTAGTATATTTACATTGTTGTGTTCAAGTAACTAATAGGTGAATATACTTTTAAAAGTATTTTGAAGTGTTTGTCTTTTAATTGAAATGAAATGTATCAGAAATGTAACGCAACAGAAATATTATCCCAAAAAAAGCAGCAAGTGTACTTGTAAATAATGTTTATCAGTCAGAGAAACAATCATTTCACTTAAAACCAGTGTCTACAAAATGTTTGTTGCAAACTGTAACAAAACAGGTATTATTAACGTTTGGTATTCAGTAGTAATTTCCACTGATGTGTGACAGGAAATTGTTCATTTTATTCAGATTTGCACTGACTCCACTATTTTTGTTTGTTGTTGAATGTTATGCTGGTTATAGTTGGTAACTCTAGAAGAAAGGCAGTTATGGTTTCTTCAGTGATCGGAAGAGTGCTCTTTCCTTGTGACGCTAGCATATCATGCAGAATGTCGTTGAACAGGGTCACTGTGATCTTCGATTCTTTAATTTGTACCAGTAGTTGTCCATAACATTGTTGAATGGTGGACTTCATATTCTGCTTGAGCCCACAAGTTGAACAGGTTAGTATGGGAGACGTCTCTATTACCAGCTTTTTGTTACAGTTGCAGCAGGCTTGATATGCAGTGACACTTCGCACTCCAAGTATTTCTGCTGCTGCTGTTGTATTGGTAAAGTTCTGAGGTAGCTCAGCAGGATTAATGAGATCCACAGAATTGTTCCCAAAGTGTCACCTTAATGGCTCCATGTGGGTCCACAAGATAGGCAAACAACTTTTTTTTTTCACCATCCTCTGTCTTCACTTTTTTTGTTGATTACATCTGAAAAAGTTTGGCTTTGATGGTGATACTTTGATTTGTGTTTGCAGCTGAAATTGATTGGATATTGTTGGCACTTGGCAACTCAATTCTTGAAAAAGGTATTTCTTTTGTAGGCTCTAACAGTACATTGTTATTCATCAGTACTGTGGTTGCATCTCCTGCTCTTTCAATTCTAAAATTTCGAAGTTTTATTGGAGATTTCTTTTTGCTCATTTGATCAAAGTGTTCCTGTTTACTTCCGGAGAAGCAGACTCCTCTTACTAAGCCATCGGTGGTTTGTATGGACATGTCAAAGTAAGATGTCTTGCTACTTTTTTTAGTTGGAGACACATTGTGTAAGAAACCAACAATCTCTTCTTTTTGTTCTTCCATTGCCTGCAAGTGAAAAAGAACCTTTTGAGTTTGTTTCATAGCAATATAATGTATTTCAAAATTTCTAATAACATAGGGAGCACTGCATCAAAAGACGACGACGACTACGACAACTACTACAAATTTAACTATAACAACAAAATGCCAAAAAAAAAAACTTACCTAGGTGAATTATAATTTTTTATTTGTTTACTTATTCATTATAAATCAATCAACAACAGCAGCCTCTACAGACAGGAAGGAATAACACTAAATGAAGGTTGGGGAGTGCAGTATACTGCAAACTGTTTATTAGATGATACTAATACTGAAAATCAAAGTGAACAATTACAAGAAATAGAAAAGAGCAGTGGTTCCAATAAGCAAGATGGAAATGACAGTAATGATAATGATGATCAGTGGACTGAAGATGAAGCAGAAACACCTGCTGGTGTTACTGACACCATGTTGACCAACACACATTATTTTGAAGACAGTCTGCCTCAACGTATTTTAAATGTTGCACCAGGAGAGGGAAACAAACCCTTAAGTATATTCAGAGATCAATATTCTGAAGAGTTAGCATATCCTGGTATATTCCTTGGTCAAAGTCGACCAGAAAATAAAGATAGACTAGCTAATGTTCATTATAGCGACATTTGTAAATCTGAACTAAGACGATCAGATAGGAGAGCTGCTATGTGTGTTGAAAATATATTCTTCAAAACAAAAAAGCTTCAAATGAAAATTCTCTTAAGAAAATCACAAGTTGCACTTAGGAAGTGCAAAGGAAATAGCAAATCTTCAAATGCTGGACAGTTGAAATGTGGAGGAGCAATTGAGCGCTTGATTCATCTTGATGAAGGATTCCAATTTTTGAAAGCATTGATACCTTACAACTGTATGCAAAGATCTGTTCATAGCGATGCTTAGATAGTAATTATCATGAAGAATACTAGTTCTAGGTTTCTCTCCTCTGTATAAAATCGACACAGCTTTCGCACATGTTTGTCTCGTGATAGATGTTTTCACGTGTGTAGTGAAATACATGTATCTTCTGCCAAATCCATTTCGTAAACAGGGCATATTATATCCCGCATTGGGCTTTGTAATCCCCAAGTGAGACTTAATAATTCCCTTAACGGGCTTTTCATTCCCCAAATGGGGCTCAATTGTTCCCCGAAGGGACTTTGCATTCCCCAAATGGGGCTCATAAAGCTTATTTTGCGTCCTGAGCACTTGCAAAATGGCCGGGCGGTGATCGTGTTGGCGCCGAGAAAGCTTCATTCGATTTACAAATTCAAAGCATCTTTCAAAACCTTTCACTCGGCCGGAATGACACCCAGTGCGAATGCTGTGGCAAAATGAGAAAACACCTTTTAAGAAATCCATTACAAATATGAAAAGCGAAAAGATCACTCACCTTGCAAGCAATAATACACCCTGGCTTGACGAACGAAATCAGGACGATACGACGCAACTCCAACGTTTTTCGAAAGCACCTGGTTTGACGGATTTGACTTTGTCCTTTTCTCAGATTTGATTGGTTCCGAGTCTTCCCGGAAATCGGTAGCTCGCCACGACCTCTTTCGTTTGTCCTTTCCTCGTATCCGATTGGATAGATTATTCCCCTGAGGAACGAAGTTTGCACCCGAAAGTATTACAGGCCGAAAGTATTACAGGCCGAAAGTATTACCCCTCCGTGCATACTTCATGTATCGTGTCACCAAATGGAATCCGCAGTGAAACGTCAAGAGTAAATCCGAGATCTTGTCGTATATGAAGTAGCTGGTCGCGCGTTTTACAGCTTATCTAAGTGTCTGCATGCATTATAAATGCAGCAGACACAAAAAGGGGAAGAAAAAAAAAAGTCGTTTGTTACAGGGACCTCCTGATTGACTTACTTACAATCGTTAGCGATCGTATCATCTGTACTGAGACACTTTCCTCAAGGAAACATAGGTAGGAATATATATTATTAATATTCACAAATAGGATATCTTTTGGTTTTTTTAACCATATTCTCAAGTTTTTGATAAAAATTAAAATTTATGTCTGGGTAAGAGCAACCTTATGAGGCTGAAGTTTCATCACACAGAATTCAAATTAGTAAAACTAAATAAGACAGAGTTGAATTGTTCGTTTTTGAACCAGATTAGCACTAAGTTCAAAATTATAGGAAAACACCTATGAAAGCTAATACTATTGTAAGAGTACATTTTGTTCACAAGAAAAATTATGATCATTTCCACACACTCCAGAGTACATTCTTATAATAACTGAAGTAAAAAGATAAAAAAACTTGATATAATAAATGTAATTTTGCTTTACCCGTCCTGTATTGCAGTTAGAAAATTACATTACATTATTTGGGTACAAAAGAGTATTGACAACACAGAAACTATTGAAAAATTCTATATACTAATTTTTCTTTGTTTTAACCTATTTTTGATTGTTTTCAGTTGCATTTAGCTGGGAAAACATGTTAGTGAGTTTTTATTTTTCTCCAAGACAAACTTTTACCTTGTTTTAGTTTTACTATGGCACGTAAAGATTATTAACAAGAGTTATAACATAGCTAGTAAATTTGTCTAATCAAATTCAATTGTGCGAGCGTGCTTCATATTCCTATTGTGCGCGCTCATGATGTCAGCAAACAAATCCCTTGTGAAAAAAATTTTCCATTGGGTTGAAAATGTTATAAAACAATTGGTTCATACATCAGCTGTGCGTTCATCAAGATATGAAGCACTTGGGAAGTTTGGAGAGCACTCAGGAAGCTAGAGTTGCTCTCGGCTATGCCTTGAGCAACTCTTACGCATCTTTCATACTCTCCAAACTTCCCGCGTGCTTCATATCTCGATGAACGCACGCTGACATATGAACCAATTGTTAATTCAAATTGAGTCTAGCTAAAATGATCCTGTAAGTAATATTATGTTACTGAAAAGTATTACAGTATGATTTATAATGATAGTAATAATGATCAGAAAAAAACTTAAACACTGAGAAAAGGAAGCAATAACTGAGTGTTAGAACACAAAAAACAAATTACAGTCTGCTGTATCACTGACTTTTAAAGCTGTAATATTATTCATCTTCCTAACTATTGCAATCTAAATGGTTAGTTTTGTCAGGGGAAAATTAGCCTCTATTAGAATTTAACAATTTAATAAATTTGTTATTTCATACTAGATAAAGCTAAACCTCAAAGTCTTGCAAAATCAGCATCATACTCATCAGCTTTCTTTCCCTGATTTTTGCAAGTCAAACCAAGCCCCAAAGATTTACGACAGCTCTGTGGTGTACTACAAACCCTACTGTTTCCAAACCTCTCAGGGGACAATAAAAATCCATAATCCACTGTCCCTTCCTGGAATGGTGAGAAGAATCCACTGTCTGAAGAAAATTGCAAGGATGTAAAGCCTGTGTGACCACTGTTGTTATAACCAAGAGGTGAAACTAGCAAGGAGGTCAGGAAGCTCTGGTTTTCAAGGTTTTTCGTAGGTGTGATCAGTGGTTTTAAAGGTGATATACAATTGAATTCACTGTTATTGTGTTTGCTAAAGATGTGTCCTGGTGATGACATTTCATTAGCTTGTGAATTGATGGCAGCCAAGGTGAGCTGGGGGCAGGGCCGAAGTGGTGAGCGCTTGGGTTGTTTCAAATCTTGCTTTCTTTGCACACATGAAGATGTTTGATTCTTACTGTAAGGTTTGCTTTTACGTTGGTCTGTTTTAGTCTTCTTGATGTGTAGGGCTAAAATTTCATTTTTCTCAGTTTTAATATCAACTATATTAGGGCTCTCACAGGTCTCCCTACTGATGATTGGTGCACTATTTATAAACCTTTCAGAAGAATTTTCATTTTCCCTCTTTTCAATCTTACATAGGGCTTGTTCCACTGTCATAGTTGCGGAATTGTTTTCACAGTTTTCTTGTGATATCTGAGTCACTGATGTTGAACATCCTGATCCTATCTCCTCCTCTGTAATGGCTATTTCTGAGAGGATTGTTTCACTATCTTGTCCAAGTTCTTCAGATTCAGGAACTAGCTGGGCAAACCCAGGGTTTACAGTACTTTGAGTTTCTGTTGTCATGGGCACGAGAGTAGGACTTACTCCAACTGCTGTGGTACTTCCTGTAGCAGCTTGAGAAGCAATTTTGCTAAACATATTCATGTAAAGCTGGGTTGGTAAAATCACTACTGGAATACTACCAGGTAATCCATTAACACTTCCATCTGTTAAAATTTGAACACCACCCTTGTTCAATAAAGTGCTAGCAACGAGTTGATCCTCTGATGGTTTGGGCAGTATTGGTCGCAGTCCCCTTGTGTTTGATTGCTCTAAGGTCATATCTTGGTTGATAAGTGGCTGCTGATGCTTCATGACTTCTTTCATGATGTTCTCTTTCCCTTCTGGTGATATGGACCAGTAACTTCCTTTTCCAGGAAGATTAGATGGCCTTTGGGCCTTGAGGAAATAGCTGTGAAGTGACAAGTTATGACGGATGGAATTCTGCAAGAACAAAATTTCACAGGGATTATGAACATGTATCAGTTTTACTGGGAATTGTCCATCAAAACTAGCACATGGTGGGAACCCTTCTAGGGCAGAACAGATGGCTATTGCATGGAGATTTCAGTAGTCAAATGCTCCTGTTTGTTGTGTTGTTGCAAGACTGGGATTGAATATTCTTATGGAGAATTAGAAAGCATCAAAAGCACTGTTGTACTTGATTGTCCTGCCAAGTATACACGTTAAACAAAGGCTTACAAACATTATCATCCATTCATGATAAGCAATAAATTTGCATCAATTTATCAAACAACAGAACTGTTATTACCTTCCATGCTTTTTTGCAGTTTTTGTAATAAGGGAAATTGTCCTCTATCCATTTGTATATGTCCTGCAGTGTCATGCGCTTTTCTGAGGTGCTGTTAATAGCCAGTAATATGAGGGTAGCGTAAGAGAATGGAGGCTTTGGGTAAGGATTCATACATGTTGGCTCCCCAGTGCCGTTCTTCTGTTCTGTTTCCAACAGTGGATTGGATTCCAGTTTACAAAGCCACTGTATGTTTGTCAGGCTGTCATCAAGAGAAGAGGTGGTATCTGTAAAATCAAATAGATCATTTCAATCAAAATGCAATTTTCACTGGTTTAAAAAGCTAAATTAAAGATTGATTTTTAATTTGTTTTTGGCCGATGCCACCTAAGATCGTATGTTGACGTATTATTCTGTCCGGATAAAAGTATTCTTTTTTCTGTAATAAACTGACTTACTAATGCACAACAAGAGTAAAGAGCCTTTGTTTGTTACATTGAAAGAGTTATTCGAGAAATACTAACAATGAATAGTAACGTGATATTCATTAAACAGAAATTCGAATAACAAAGTCCGAGTAGAGTATTTGAATTACATGCATTCACTATTAGACAACACAGTAAAAAAACCTCATAAAGAAGGTAAAATACAAGAGATCTCGAGCCATTTCTCATGCAAAAAGTCAGGGGAGCAGAAATGTTCATGCATTGGGTAACGGTGTAAACGGGCTACTTAACAAAACAGAGAGCAATTTGAGTTTCAGAAGAAAAAAACGCTAAATAGGAGCAAATGTTGCCGTTATCCAAAAATATAGAAATAATTACAATGCTTTCTAATGCCAAGCTCTAACTTTGCAATCGGACTAGCTTGTCGATATCGCCATGCATGCTACTGTAAATAAATAGTGAAGATTTCGTGTGAAAGTACATTCTGCGATCGGAGTAAGTTTCAGACAAAATAGTGGAAATATAATAATTTGGGATAAGAAATAGGTAACTTACGTTCTCTTGAAGACATTATTCAACCGTAGATCTCAGTGCATCTGCCGCAGATCGCAAGAGAACCACTGATTTTCAAAAGGGGGTTCGAACCAACGTGCTCTTGATCGTGAATGCTGAACAGTTTGAAAAACTTGTTTTCCGTTGATCTCCAGCCAATCACAGTTGGGTATACCAGCCTCTTTCACATGCAGCATGATACTATCCCAACATTCCGTGCTGTAAGTGAAAACAGAAAACAAATGTCGAACAGAGCGTGATGTTGAGTTCTATGTTTCTTGTGTGATAAGTCTTGGAATTATCATTTCTGAAGATCCTTTAAGGTTTTGTCGATGTCACAAGAAAAGAAAGCTATTTTATTATTTATCCTCCCTGTAGTATGCATCCTTTCACACGAATTTGCAGGTAAGAGATCTGCGTGATTTTGTACTTGTGGAGTTTCGACACGCAAACTTTAATTTATTAAGAAAATGTTCCCTGTCAAGCCTAACTACTATGCCACACTACCTTGTTTCACTTTTATGGTCAGATTTTTATTCATGAAGTACCTAATTAGGGCTTGTATACAGAACGTTTTGTCTTCTCACCGAAAATTACGTACAGAATGTCGTCGAGATTGAAACTTAAGAAAATGATGACATAAGAAGATAACATAAGATAACATAATTTCAATTTACTTTAGTAGACAGCTTTATCTGCATTTGTATAAAAAGGGGTAGAATCAACGGATCTGATGTAACAAACAATAGGCATTTGTGGAGTCTTAATTATTTGTTCACCGAATCAAACAGCTTTCTATTCGGTTTGTTTCTATTTATGGAATTGTATGTGTGGTTGTCATCTGATGTGTGTGCTTATCATCTGATTTAATAAACTGTTTCATTATGATTCTAGTCAGAACTTCGTTTAATTCTGTGTTCTTTTGAGCAGTTTCCCATAAGTTTACAATTTTATAGCTGCAAAATGTAAATCTCATTTAGAGGAATGTGTGACAAACCAAATGTCACTAAAATAACTTCAAATAGGTTAAATGTTGTAGGGATCCTTAAGGGGTTGCACATCTTGAATAATGCCTAAGACTTTGACATTGCAATTTGGAGCACTGAGGTCAATCAGTTTGTGACTCATGGCTTCCAACATACCTCACTCACCAGCAATGGAAGAAACTCAAGAACCTCCAGAAGCAATTGTGGGTTGTGTTGAGTTTTTTTTATGAAGAGGGGAAAGACAAGGAGAATTTAATGTGGTTTTTGCAGTTTTGCGGTTTTAGATGATTTTCCTACAGTTTTGCGGTTTCTAATAGACCCCAATATTCCCCCCTTTGTCGACTCTGGAGATTTAATCACATTGTCTTTTAGTCAGTGTTCTGATTACATGATGTATACAAGATTGTATGCAAATACTTTTACAGGTCATGCTCTATTAACAATTCACAGTTTACATAGAAAAGAGAAACTAAGAATCATGACTTTTGTTAGTCCCCGCAGGCAATACTGCGTTTCATCTTCAACCAAACAGAGGAGAAAGATTGCTACTTAAACCACATGTAACATGGGACATGGAACTCCAACATAATAAAGTTGAGAGATCCTGGAGATATGCAATTATCCAAGTACATGCGCAGCAAAACAATGTGACATTGTCTCTCAATCCTGGTTTTAAATATGATGAAACAGATACAGGACAAGGTGTTGCAGTTCTGTATCTAATAAAAAGTTTATTTGAAGATTGTCACTTTTATTTGAAGTCAGAGAGTAATGATGACTCCTTTAATGTTGACATCATCTCAGTTCCATATGTCTATGGAGGTGAGTTGTTTTTATGTAGTGCTGTTTAGATTGCAGGGATAACATTGTAGTAAAGCTTTATTTTATTGTATTAATTTTTTTAATGAAACAACACAGCAACTGGATAATTAAATCAGGAATGTATCCCAGTACAGAAGCGAACCCCCTAATTAGGGTTTTGTTAACCCATTCACTCCAATAAGTAATCAAGCATGAATTTATCCTCACAATGTACTTACATTTTCAAGTAGGAAGGTGATGTGAAGTGAAAAAAAATGAACATGAACTGGGGGATATTGTTTGAATGATCACCAAATTTTTAGGTCTAAAAATATAGGTGATGAATGACAAACAGTTTGGAGAATCACTCTGGTATTCAGATCTTGAAGGTGAAAGGTATAGAAAATGTGGTTGCAGGAGGATAGCAATATCCTATACATCAAAGCAAATGAATGAAAAACACTGGAAAAAATAATTAAACAGATTTAGGTTATTGACAGCTTGCCAAGTTATCCCCTCTCATTCCTTTGAAGGTAGATCTTTTTAAACGGCAGTATGATTTCTTTAACTGTACTATGTATTCAAAATTCCATTCATGGTACTTTTCTTTTAACTGTAACATTAAACATGGCCTTGATCATTACCTCACAGCGATATTAGCGCTGTTTCAGGATCCTTATAGATGCTCTGACTGGATTTGAAGCTGTTACAACTACAGACCTCTCCAGTCCCCCTCCTCTTAAAACCATTACAAATAAGCTGTAGTCTAAGACGATATGAGGGCTTCACTATCAAGTCACAAATTCAAGATGTCAGCTTGGCAGTGGAAAAAGATGTTTCTTATAGCTACAAGTAGTTTGTGATGCTCTCTCTTTAATGAGAAAAAACATTGAAACAAATGGAATCTATTTTATCAATAGCATCATGATGAAATTTCAGCTAAGGTATCTTTTTCTGGAGCCTTGTTTCCATTTAAGTAGAGAATCTGCACACTTTATTTACATTTTTAGAAGTATACCATGATTTTGTTTTTATTGTTGATATTAACAAAAGATCTTTTGCTATATGTATGTCTTATCTTAATTCCAGCTCCATTCCCTGGTGGTTGCTGCCTCACTTGTAACATGGAATTTGATCCAAATCTGGTCATATCCTATGATAGAGTGGAAACTAATGTAACCTTTGCATATGCTAATGTGTACTATAAAAGGTAGGTTAGATTACTTATAAGAGCATACATTTGGCAATACATGGTGTAGAGACCTGACATGGCTTTTTATTTGTATACCCTCAAGTAATATTTTTGGTGGGTTTAGGAAGAATCACTGGTTACTTTCAACTGATAACAAGATATCAAATCTGTAATGGAACAAAGGGATTTTTTTTTCTTTTCATCTTTGGTCAGTCACATTATTTCACTACCCTGCAACTTTGTACAATATATGTGACTAACATTGTGACTAATACCTCTTAAGTTTGAGTCAGATCAATAGACACTCTGAATTGATGAATTATTTCTTTCTTTTTTCCCTGTGTTTCTTTTTCCACAGGTCTGAGAATTCTAGTTCTGTACCATGTGATGGGAATAAAATTCATCCAGAGAAGTCACCAGAACATTATCGTCTGGAGTATGATATCTATCTTATGTTTCTTGAAGAAGGGGATACATCAGAGGACACTTTCTTTAAGGGATTGCAAAAAATGGCTTATCCAGCTGTTATCAAAACCAATGGAAAAAAGGTCAGATTCTTTTATTTATAATTTATGTAAAATATATTGACTTCAAAGTTTCCAGCTGGCTCATTGCAAACTAGATGAAATTGGTACAATGTTCATTTACCAATGTTTGCCGCCTTTACTTTTCTGCACAGAATTTGAGTTTGAATTGTATGACTGTGTAGTATCACCTTTTTGCAGCTTGAATAGTATTGTTTATCAGCAAGTTGCATACATCTAGAAGTCTTTCAAATAAAGGTGACTGTAAAAAAACTGTTTTACAAAAGGATTTGGTATTCTTGACCTCTGGTGACTAACCAATTATATTCAAACTCCTCATTTGAAAGCTGATTTTCATCAGAACTAAGCCATGCACTCACCTCATAATTCCAGCCATACTGTTAGCTCTAAACCAATGAGAAGTGTAGTCATTTCCTTATTTACAACTTCTTCAAAGGAGCAAAAGCATCACTAGGACCAAATGTTTAAGGCCAAAGAAGCAATCAGTAAAAACATCAGGTGTGAAATATTGTTGTTACCTCCCTTGCAGATGGCCTCTCTGAAAGCACCAACACTTCCTGTGGCAAAATTTGATACTCACCAAGTTGGCCAAGGTGTTGTGTACAATGTTATAGTGTATGATCCAGTTACCAACATGGAGGCTGCATACTCACCAGCAGTAATCTATGCTCCTAATTATCTCAGGCGTAAGTCACAACTAAAGGAGAATCATGCTACAGGAACTAATAATACTTAACCCTTCAACTCCCAAGATCTGATTGTAAATTCTCCCCTTTGGCTGCTACACATTTTCTTGTAAATTAGTTATGAGAACTTGGTGCTAGATCAAGATAGCAGCTTCTACCTGATAAGTTTGAATATTCTCATTACCTGTTTGCTGAAGAATGTATGGATATTGTAGGGAGAAGTTTTACGTTAATCACCTCTGGGAGTTGAAGGGTTAATATCTCCACTATGAAAAGTACACTTTTGAGATTGGAAAGAGTACTCCAACCATTTAAAATTTATCTTCAAATGAGCTCAAGACTTGTGTATGGACACCATTATTTTCAAAACAAAAAATAGTGCTGTAGCTGTATATATAAGGCTGTTTTGGTTGGTTACTCTGGACTCTCAAATCTTAGTCATTGTCACTATTTCATACATATTTTTCTAAATGTGAGATTCAAATTATATGGTTTCTGAAGCATGTACTTCTCGTTTAGTGCACATTTACAATGCATTGGTTCAGTCCTTAGTCACATCATGTTTTGACATTAAAATTTGGAAATCTTTTGTTATGGGTAGCTTTCAATACATTTGCTCAACATCAGGTCTTCACAGGTTCTTACCCTCAACACTGGAACCGGCAGAGGTTCAAATCTTTACAAGGAACTTAGATTTTCTTCGTGATTATGATTTGTCTTCATAAAATCGTTACTGATGTCTTTTTATTCCTAAAATATCAGAGTTAAATACATAAAACTACATTTATGTTAAAAAAGGGTGAAAAGTAGTGTGTTGACTGTTTGTTTTACAGTTGGTGTTGTTGATGCTGTATTTGCTGTCACAGGAAGTTTGATTGGGTTAATCTTTTGTTTCTTTGGGTTTCGGCTCTTCAAATTCAGTGAGTAACAATAATGTTTCTTGTGTATCAAATAACTCTGCTTTTGGTGAAAATTTTTATGCACCATTCTCACTAAAGCTAAGACACTATTTTAAGCTGTTTTTTAGACAAAGTTTTCTCAAAGAAATGGCTGAAACTGATATTGATCTGCTTAAAATTAAGCACTATAAAAATACAAGTTAGTGATTACTTGGATTCCATGTAAAGTTTAGTTTTTTTGTATGTTTTTGTGGCAGATTTCCATTCAGTGCAACTCACTTTATTGAAATTTTTTGTTGGTGTGAATGGGGAATTAGTCTGACTAATTGCTCCATTATCAGTGTCATTTGACAAATTATAATTGTGAGATATTTCCAATTATAATATGTTTTGTTTTTGTGCTATCCAGGAACTAAAGTGAAAAAAATGAAACAGCTTGAAAGAAGAAAAATAGTAGAAAGGGTTTACATTTGTGTCCCTCAAGTAATAGACTGAAAACTTACTGTACACCTCATCTCAATTGCAAGGCTCCTTCCTTCCCATATTATTTTATATGGGACTTAGCCCCCAAAGATAGCTAGGTTTTTCTATCCTTGGGTGCTTTTCATTCAAACAGTTATTCCTTAACTACAATTGTAATAATAATTACATTAACTTATTGGAAGAGTGGGAAGGACAAATGGCTAAATGTTTGGCTCAAGGTCATGACTAAGAGTCAAATATCTTCCATTAGGCAACTGACCTAACTCTGGCAGTGAGCATTTTATCATGATATGACAACAGCCCTTTTTCTTTCCTCCTTGCTTCTCACATTTTGCTTCCTGCAGGACTGTTCACAGAGCCATTTGGCTTTTTTACAGCCCTGTTTGCATGGTAGTGTACAGCCCTCATTTAGGTATTTTTCATAACTGTTTTGAAGCACACATTGGAATTCCAACCATTCTTACCACTAACAAAAATCAAAAGTTCCTATTCACCAGCATCTCATTTTTTTTTTTCAGCCTTATTTTTTGGAGGACTTGCAAATTTTTCCATCATATTCTTCATCATCATCGATGCCAACAGTAACTTAAGTCATCTTGGTATGTAGGGTGCCCTGAGTTTAAATATTAGTCTAAGTTGACAGGAGGCTTTACCTTACCTAAAAATACCTGAATATGTTTCATCCTTACTTAACATGAGTTCTGTGTCTGTTCATAGATTTTTTTTCCTGTTTAATTAAATACTTGTGAAATGCTGACAATCACTAATTCACAGGTCATGAAACAATTCATGAGCCAAAAACATATTGTTCATAATTATTTTCCTTTTTAACATGTATCTTTTTTTTTTTTTTTCAATTAATTTATCAGGTACAATGCTGACAAGTGCTGGGTTAGGTGTAGTTTTTGGTTTGTTGTTGTTTGCTTTGTGGTGGTTTACAGAGTGGACAAGGATTTGTCTCCTGTTCAATTCATTGCTCCTTGGTTTCTTGATTGGAGCAACACTACTGTTCACACCATTTGGTGAGTAGAGAGGTTAAGTTGGTTTTTTTATGTGTTAATCTCTAGAAAGTTCAAGCACAGAGAACAAATGCTGAGTGACAGAAGCTGAGCTTTTTGTCATCTGGTCTCTATGGATTTCACACTTTTATAGTGAAAATAATTGCATTTACTGCTTTTAAAATATTCTCCTCCTGATCCAAAAGGTAGTGGAAAAGTGAGCTATTTGTACATTAGCTACTGTGTCATGCCTAAACTCAACAACGTAAACGTAATCACACATGTGCCTATACATTGGAGTATGACAATACAAATGTTCAGCAAAAATTCTTATTGACTTATTGTTTTGATTCTGAATAACTATTAAAGCCAGTCTATTTTGCAATTTCAGGGGACCTGGACTTTGTTCAAGGCAGTGACTTTGACTATGGGGCCATCATCTGTGCATGTACTCTAGTATTTCCAGTGATTTTGGTACTTTGGCCTTTTCTGGTAAGGACAGCACTCTTAGTACTGTAATGATATGGTGTTTTATGCAGCAGAAAGCTTATAGAAGGGCAGTTTGAAGTTATTTGAGAAAGGAATGTACATGTTGGGAATGGAGCACATTTTTTATTTGTATGTAAAATCTTTGTCAAGAAATTTTCTGCTCAATTATTACTGCTAAGTAAAGAAGTCTGTAATATTTGATTGTCTTCATGTGGGGTATCATCCTACTTGATGTCCATAGTTTTATGAGGCAGGTGTTAACCAATTTTGAGGTCAATCATCCATCATTGAGTTTTTTCTCTTTGTTTGAAGAACTTACACTTCAAATGTCAGCACTTTTCTAGTGGCATTTTAACCAGTCATTTTGTTCTTTTGTCATAAGTATTCCCTTTTCTTGTTGATATAGCATAACTTTTTGTGTAGAAACAACTCATCAAATAACCTTGCTCACTCTATAGTAATTGGTGTCAGAACAAGCCTACAAATATTTGTGTAATCTTAATGTTCAGTGTTACAGTGTTTACCATTAATGCCAGGGTGGAGTCATTTTTTCTGCAATTTTACACTCAAGGCTTTTAATAGAATTCCTAAACTGAAGCTGATAGATGTTGAACTTTACTCCCCAGCTCTGTGTTCTTTACACTTCCATTGTGTCTGCGTATGCTTTTATTGTAGGTAAGTATGCATATTACTTGTTTCAATGCCCTTACTATGTGTTACATATCCAGTACGAGTATCTGTGGTTAGTATGTTTTAATTACACATTCATTTAAAAATCTATCACACAAAAGCAATGATAACCTTTTCCTAAGTACCTCAGTTGGTGAATGGGATGGAGAAAGTGTTAGTGGATGTAACAAAAGTTAACAATGTGTGGAAAATGGAAATCATGGCTGAGTTAATTTATTCATTTTCCAAAACAGTGTGGTGATTATGGTGAAGTGCTTAACCCTTTAAGTTCCACTAGTAACCTAAACAGAATTTCTCCTTACATTATTAGTATGATATCAAGCAGACAAGTAATGAGAATACAGAAAGGGGATTATTAGTTGATCCAATTCCAATTTCTCCAAACTAACATAACATAAATTGTATGGTAGACAGTAAGGAGAATTACTTGTTAAATCTTGGGAGTTAAAGGGTTAAACTCCTCTTTCCTCCGGGAACATGGTATTGATGGAATTTGAATGACTCCAATCTCAAAATTCCAGATATTTAGGCTTGGGGATCTCCAGTTGGATAGTCTAAGTTTTACGATTGCTGTTTCAATTGACCATCGTGTTGTGCATAATCAACAGTTATCAATAGACAAATGATATCTTGTTACTAATTCTTTGAATGACTTGGTTTTTCTAGGTATTGATTTCTTCATCCACACAAGTATTTCCTTTATAGTGATCGATGTCATTCTTCATGCTACCAAGCCACAGTATCGGCGCGATCATATAAATGTTACGAGGCCTTTCCAGCGAAATGGTGAGTAATCTTGCCTCGCCTAAAGAACCGTTGTTTGCATAAAATGTAATGGTATACCTATTGTTGTTCTTCCTAGATTACATCTTGTCTGCAACCTGGGTCTTCCTGTCATTTCTCGGTTGCTTCGTTCAGTACGTCATGTGTAGAAACAGACAATTTCCAAAAAGTGGTTTTATTGAACAGAAGAGAATCAGAAAGTATTTTATCAGTAAAAATATGAGTGAGGAGACAACGCCAATTTTGATTAACAGTGACGGTCAAAGAACATATGGAGGGAATACTATCTGCTGATAGTCGCTGGGCTGTCTTCTACAGGGTGACTTAGTTTTTCGGTTGCTGAGAGATTAGGAGTTGAATGCGGCATTATGAGGTTTTTTAGGGGACTTGTCATTGTTCCTCGCACACCTTGATAATTAAGGTCAGATAATTTCTCGGAAAAATTGGTTAATGCCTTACAAAAACAATTGAAAACTAAGTATTTACCCAACAAAAGTAATGACATTGAATTTTCATACATTTTGAGATGACTATGGTTCCTTGTTTGGACATGTGTTTGTCACACTGCACTATCTTGCTTTCATTACCAGTTCCAAATTTAACTCTCAGTACATTGTAGCAAACTTTGAATTGATGAGAAGGAAAAGGGAAGTAGTGACTATTGTATATGTAACTTTTTCTACCCACGACGTCTTTCGTTGTGTTGAATTATCAATTTCTGTGAGGTGACACAAGTATCCTTGTTGATAAATAAGTCGTTGGTAAATAACTGTCTTATATATGGCTAACGCTTAATAAGAGAAGTATGGATTTAAATTTTATGAGAGAACGAATAATGCAAACAAAGTATTTTCATGAATAAATTCCAAATAGATTGTACGAGCCTTATATTTTCTTTGTTTATTTAAAGGAGTGTTATCTTCAAGGGTCATTTCTAACTACATACCATTTTGGCGAGGTTCATAGCAAGATCGCACGCTAGTGTTTACGCAGTGGCTTGAGGCCACAAATAAACTCTTGGCAATCAATCAGAGCGCAGTGGTCGGCGTTATCACAGTACAAGTGAAAAGTATATATCGGAAGCTTGCCTGTATTTCATAGAAGAAAGTTTTGATTTGAAGAATGATGCGAGGGCGTAAGTAAAGAACCCAACGTTGTGCTAGGGTGCTATATGATGTCGCCGCCTAAACCAGAGAAAATCGACAACATCGTTATCATTTAAATTTTTTGGAATTAAAATTAGTCTCCACCCTCACTAGTGAGGACTTTTCTTTCTCGAGCATTTGTTCTGAAAAGCTAGAGAGTCATATTAAAGCCTTTTCTTTCGAAGTGACGCTTGAAGTAAAAATTGTCAAAGTTTCTGTCAAAAACCAAGTCAAAGGCCTTAAAATCGAGACGGTTAGCGGTAGATAACTTGAATGACTATTATGACGTCAGTGAATTTATTTTAGGATGATTTCCTTGACCTTCAACCACAGGGAACGTTTTATTGAACGTTTTGAAACCATCCAAAGACATTCGAGTTTAATCTGAGATCACTTCGTCTTATATCTTATTTGACAGCTTTCCTTTAATAGAAACATTTGTCCTCTCGTGGAAGAGAAGATTGCTTTTATTAAATAAGGCAAATGGCATAATCACAGTTTCAAAAAGTAGCCAAACAATGTCTAGACAAAATTATTTCATTAACTCAAGCCTGGATGCGATAAACTTAAGCAACGTTATGACGAACACTACAATGAATCCTATTTATTACCAAGCGCCCTTGTTTCCCCTCATTGCAGGGAAGACGTTTTAGACAACGCGACAATATCGAGCTTTGTTTATGAAAGTGCGATTCTTATCGGCTCGTAAATTAAGGAGAAATTTATGTTTGAATAGTCCATTTCTAACAGTACGTATTTGTTTTTCAACTTGTTAAGTCTTAGATGTTTCGTTTGGCTGAGAAGGGATAGAAATGATATATTCTTGAGCTAATCTCCACAAAAATTAATTACAAAAGGTGTTATACTCTGAAAAAAATTTGTTTCCTTATCACAAACCTAATAAAAACTTGTAAATAAAATTCGGACGTAAAGAAATTAAGGACGAACGATCTAGACATTTTAGTTTTGTCTTCCAACATGAAAACTTTTGCCCGTGAACAAGTATCAAGCTATGCGCAAATGGAACGATCTTTTCTGACAAATCGCATAGACCCCAAGAGAATATTTATGTCAAAACTATCCAACCGTAATTTATTGGCTAAGAATTTTACATCCACTGAGTTGGGTACCATCTTATCAACTCATCGATCTTTTTCTACTGCTTACGTACATCACTCAAAGCCATTTACATTGTTTTATTTACGGTTAATTTCACTTCTGAAAATTGGTGCGTTAATTAAGATGTTTTGATTGAAATTTGTACCAGAATCCCTGCTCATAAAACATTTGTAAATGAAGTATTTTAACTTTTTTATTGCAGGAATTTTTGCTGTCTAAAAAGAAGTTGATTGTTATGAAACTCACCCTGGCTCCGAATAGATTCCACGATAGAAGCCAGGCTTATTAAAGTTTAAAGAATCGCTTCTCACTTGTAACTGCTTATCTCTGTTTTTGTTGGGTTGGTGTCTCCGTGAGTTCAAAATTGTTATTACTTTACTTCAAAGACCCGCTGGGAAGTGTGTCTACCCACTTTGTTTTGTGAAAGGATGCTAATTTTTCTTATTGATCGATCGAAAGCCAAATTCTTCAAAAAATTACCGAACTCATCGAATCCGAGAGCCTCCTTTTACGTTATTTTGCAGTTTTCTTTTCTTTGGAGGTGCGCAAACTGATGTTTATTTAATGACTTCAAATTCGTGATTTAATAAATCGGCAGTATTTCTCGATGTTCGCCCGAGAATCATTTCTTTCGTTGCGTGGGATTCTGCAAAGAAGGAAGTGATGCGAGACAAGCGTTATTGGAAACATCAATTGTGTTAAAAATTTCCACGCAGACGAAATATCTGTTGATTTTGACAAAGGTGCGGAAATTTAAAGACAATATTTGATTTGTGTTTGCCAAACACAGAAATCTCCGCTTGCCTAAAGGAAGTTGAAACAGGGAAAAAATAGTTACTGAAACAGCTCTCATCAATGCTGGTCTTGGAACCTTTACTGGATTTGGTACAAACTTTGAACTTAACGGCGGAGAGAGGAGAGCGTTTCTCGTTAGAGATTAAAAAACTGGAGCCAAGAAGATTTAGTAAACTGGAAAATGCGGTTTATTAAAGTTTTATTTACGAGTTTTTTTAGCACCAGAATTTAACGACTACAATCGCATCCCCAACAGGGATCAAATACTATTTCAAACATGAGTGAGTATCATGATATGGAGGAAAACAATCATTTCTTCAACGATTCTTCGTTAGAAGCCTCTAAAGAAATACCGCGTACACTATTCTCGCCCATAATTCAAGTTTCAGAAGACGACGAAGAACGTAACAAAGCCGCTGAATTTTCAAACAAAAATAATCTTGAAGTGCCAGCTGTTTTATTGTCACCTTGTGCGCGAACAAGCAGGTCTGAACAAAGTTTGATAAGAAGAAATTCGAAAGAGTTTCTCGCTCCGCCATCATTACAAAATGTCCCTATGACTTCATTTAGGCCTAGGAAATTATTGCTCTCTGTTCCTTCATCTCCATCAACTTCTGAGTTTTCACTTGACAACGACGCAAGTGTCTGCCAAGACCATACGGCAAAAAACGAGAGTATTCATCATGCTGATTCAAACAGCCGACTGTCTTGTAAAAGTGCTGACGAAGTACCTCTCGCCTGCTCTTGTAGCGTTCAAGACATATCCGTGGAATTAGCGCGAGATTCTTCAGCTTCTTTGAACAGATCGGGAGAAATTTTGACTAAGCTGAACGAAGGCGGTGTTTGTTTACCTGTTACCCGTTCCACACCGAACTTACATCGGAACAAATCAACCTGTTGCGGGCATCCGTCCAAACAACTTTGTTGTTTAATAGCCACAAATTACACACCTATGTCAACACCAAGTTCAGAAGGTTTATCTTTCGAATTTTCAAACCAAATTCTCAACGAGGAAGTCACAGACAAAGACACTCTGGCTGACGAAATCGTCTCTCCAGTGGTGTGCGACACATTCATAAACAGAAACGAATCGGAAAATGACTTGAATCGTCTTTCGACAACCAGACCGAAGAGATCCTCGAGCGTGGGTACACAAAGCTGCACTACACCACAAAACGTCCCAGTTCCAATGAGTGGATCTACTTGTAAACAACTATCGACCCCTAATTTAAGGCTCTACAGCAATCCCCTTGCAGTTCCAGCGCCTCGAGAATGGAGATCAAGTGCAAAGTCTGTTGCTTCAGTGGGGGATAGGTTGAAAGTTGAACAGTCAGGCGAAAGATTAAAAAACCTCTCGAGCGCCAGGTTGAAGAAAAAGTCATCAACGTTTCTTCATCCAGACATGGCCCATTTTTCCGACTCAAATCATTCTTCAGAGGGAAGTTCAAAATCTCTATTGCAAGATCGTCCTTCCGAAGTTTCCTATCTTAAAAGGAAAAAATATTCAGATCAGAAATTTACGCATGCATCGTGTAGCATCAACAGTTCTACATCTTCAGCATTTGCGGAATCTTCTGGTAGAAGCGAAACGTCCATAATGAAAAGTTTTTTGTCGCTAATATCTCCATCGAAATTTCTCTCCAAGTTCCACAGCTCCTCAAAACATAGCATCCGCAGTACGAATTCGCATTCGTCTCGTCGTAAACGACCAGAAATTGATTTCCCCGACGACGACAAAATTGTTGTTCTGAATGTGAGTGGCAGACGTTTCCAAATTCGAGATTATTTTCTTTCCATCTATCCAAACACATTGCTGGGAAGTAAAGCAAGAAATATTTTTTATGATAAGATCAAGAACGAATTCTTTTTTGACCGCGATCCAGACACCTTTCGCTACATTTGGAACTTTTATCACTCTGGACAGCTCCATTGTCCGCGAGATGATTGCGTCCAATCTTTCTTAGACGAAGTGGCGTTTTTCGGGTTGGACATTAGTATGCTTTGTGAGTGCTGCTGGTTCGAGACGTTTGAAGCAGCTTACGAAAGATTAAATAAGAGACGAGAGGAACAAGAAGCTAAGGATAAAGAGGCCGCAAAGGCTGTCCATAGCATTGATCCAAACGCCTCCTTTAGAGAAAAGGTTTGGCTTACACTTAAAGAACCGTCTATTTCTTTATATGCGAAGATTTTTTATCTGATAAGTGTCACCGCAATTGTGATCAGCGTGGTGGCAAACACGACTGAAACAATCGCGTGTAAAGGAACGATACGAATTTGCAAAGAGGAAAACGAGAACACTTATTTCTATATTGATACAGTCTGTGTAGGTTTCTTTACGTTCGAGTTTGTCTCGCGGTTGTTAACTTGTCCAAGCCGTCTTAAATTTATCATCAACCTCATGAGTATCGTGGATCTGCTCGCAATTCTGCCGTATTACATTGACTTGATCTTAAACGCTCTGTCGTTTGACGCCCAACTCGGCATGAATGCTCTAGTGGTGTTACGAGTTTTAAGGATACTTCGCATCTTCAAACTACTGCGCCATTCTAAGAGATTAAAACAGTTGATCCAAAGCATGAAGGATTCTGCCACTGAGTTAGGCCTGATAGGATTCCTGTATATGGTCATGGTTATTTTAGTTTCGAGTATCATCTATTTCGCCGAATATTCCGAGGACACACAGTTTTCCAGCATTCCCGAAGCCATGTGGTACGCAGTGATCACATCAACTACAGCAGGGTATGTAAAGATAAGGATAAGTTGAAAAATAAGTTCCAAAAATCGCATAACTTTATCGTATTTCCAGTTGAAAGCTTTTTAACAGGTTACGCCGGTGACATACCATGTGATTTCATTCTTTGATCCCGGCTATCGGCGGAAATCATCGCTAAGTTTACCTTCTGCAGCAATGGCAGTGTCCACTGATTACCGCGATAGGTGTTCAATATTGTCGACACGCCCAGCTTTAATTTCATTTCAATATCGCTATACGCCGGCTGCTTCTGTTTCCGTGATTTTATCATCGCTGCGAGTACGTCTATCAGTTTATCACGACCGGGAACGGAGGTTTTTGGTTTTTAATTGAAGTGCCTCGTCGTCGCAACAAATTTCGCCGCGAAAAAGGGTATCCGTCGCCATGTGTGTCGCCGGCCTTGAGTCAGCTTCTTCAGTCGAAACGTTTGCGAGGTTGTGGCCAGGTCACCTGTTGGTGACGGCTTGTATTGGACCCTCGGTGATACACTGAAAAATCTGGTTCATCAGTAAAGTTTCCCCTTAAAGCTATTTAATAAAAATATCATTTATATCTATAATAACGTTTACATGCGTTTTTTTGCAAGGTTGCTCTGCACATGAGTTTTTTTCCAGCTATGCCCGCAACATAACCTAGGATTGTTACTTTTTCTTATTCAAGTTATGGTGATATCATACCCGTGACACTAGCTGGTCGGCTGGTGGGAAGCGCCTGTTGTCTGTTTGGAGTGCTTGTCATTGCTTTACCTGTACCCATTCTGCAGTTCAAGGTAAGGTAATTGTTGAACGAGGCGCTTTGAATTTTTCAGACAGGCCTTTTGGTCAGTAATGCTTATAATATTCAGTAATACCCAAGTGGCACTGTTTCATAAACAGGCTCTGGGAGTTCGATAAGATCCTCAAGCTGTGAGAAAGAATTTTTTTTTTCTAGAATCTATTAATTCGGGTTACGGAACTTTCACCCTTCCCTTCGGCACGATGCCAAAACTTTATGGCCCCAGATTTGTAGACTGTTCTGTAACTAACTGAGCTATTGGCCATCCTAATAAAACATATCGCGTCGCATGTTGCTTTTTCTTGCAGTGAAGTGTTAACGACTGTCACCATCATATTTAATGACAACGCAAGGATAAGAGCAAGTGATCTGTCTGAATACCTGAATACAAGTTTCAAGGTCTCTTAAAGGTTCAGGAAGTGACAAGAAACAATGGTATCCTGCTTACCACAGACAGCAATACCAGACAAGTGTTTCATATTGTACAATAGTACTAAACTGATTTTTATTGCAATTCTTCCTTGGTACGGAAAATATTGAATTAACAGAAGTTTGTCTTAATTGGTTTATTTTTCTAGAACATATGTTAAATAATGTCACACACATATTAATGGTTATTATTAAAGGAAAAGTAGACAAGATATAATCAGTTACATCTCCTCTATTCATTGGTGTAGATTAAAATTTTCTTTGCAGCACTGTAAAAGATTACAATGGGTTATCGAGATTTTTTCAAAAGTTGTTTTGAAATGGACGCCGCCATTTTAAAAGCAACCTAGTAAATTGGTCACATGCGCAAAGCCACGACATGTGTGTCAGAGACAGAAAAAAGTTGGTCAGTCGAATATCGGACACTAACAAAAAATAAAGATAGTCACTGTTTGAGTTAAGAATACCTATTTTTGCACCTCTTGATAGTGGTTCCAACGGATCGCAGAGCATGGTAGATAGAGGAGCGAGACTCTCCCGAGTCAAAGGTTAGCGTCCAGATTGCTCCGCAAGGTTTAAGGAGCAGAGGTTGTAGTCGTTCTCTCATGATCAGCACACTTGAATACAGTTTTCAAAACTGTGCGTTACCCTCTTGAAGCTATAAACGTGGCTTGGTTCAATTCTTATACATAAGTTTTAATGAAGAAAATGAGAAAATATGATTTCTGGATCATGTTTCTCTTTTAAGTCTGTAGAAATGCGATGATCAGTATCAAAGCCGATGATAATCACACTGATAAATGATAACCTGAAAGAAGTGGCTATTAACGTTTGGCTCTCAGTCTAAATTCAATTATCCATTAAATGATCTCTAAAAAGCTGATCTTTTAGATCAGAATTGTGTTTTTAATTTTTTTTTTCTCACGTTACCGCTTGGAAACACTTGTCATTTCCAAAATATGCATGGATGGCAATTATTTTTTTCTCTAATAAACCCTACGAACTGACTAGAGATACCAAACTGTAGATTGAAGGGATTCACAGACCACAGTCACAGGCTCTATGCTTCTCTTAATATTCATTACGCATCCAGCACGTGATTACCGAATGATCCAGCTGCCAATGATCAACGTTTAATCAGAGCTCTGCTTCCATGGCCTCATCTACTTCATCCAAAAGTCCAAGTTGTAAATTTGCCTGTGAAAAGCAGAGATTTATAACATTACTTTTTTATGTTTTTCTTGTCGATTTTTCAAATACTTCTCGCTCTCAGCTTTTGTGACATCAAAGTTAACAATTGGGCACGTCCATATGTCATCAAGGTAACAAAATTCTGACTACACTCAGACGAGTTATTTAATGTGAAAAGTTTATTTAGGATGAGTCGGCCAGTCTTGTAGTATATGCATCCTAATTTGATCTAACATGTGTACACTGAAAACTAAGGGTTCTACAAAAGAACCTGTGCTACGCCAGATGCGAAAAACCACTAAAAGACCACTCTTTAGAAGTGACCAAAAAATATGTGGAAACGTATTCCTCATCTAATGTAGCAGCGCAATACCCCGAGGAAAGGGTAAACCAACCTGGTTACACTGCTTATCACAAAGAAAAATCAATGAATGTAGTGATATTTTTTACAGGGATTTGAAAAACGAAAATTACATCAATACGAGAAAAAGAGAGTGGTCAAACATAAGAGTGACCAACCTAGAATGACTTAATTTTCACGCGAAACGCTTAAATAATCCGAAACTTCCATGATGCCATGCGAGGCTCTTCAACGTGCCCTAAGAATATTAGTTTCTGACTAATTTATTTACATTTATCCTGAATCACAAAAAAACGGGATTGACAACATGTCCATTGCAGCAATACATCGGGAAAGAGCGAGACAAATTTGAAAACGATAAAGTCTATGATTAAAACTGAGGCAAAAAAGGTGATGAAAGTAAAAAAGGAACACAGTCAAACAAAAACTGAGACATGGCAGAGAACGTAGCAATACTGATAATGAACATTTATTAAATGGCTCACCTTCTTCTGAATAATTGGAACAGGTAAAGCGATCATTAACACGCCAACAATACAGCCAACACTTCCAATCAGTTGTCCAATGACTGTTCTCGGAACAAGGTCTCCATAACTGAAACGTATGAATGGTATATAATTGGTTAAATAAGTCGTAACAAGGTGTTTGCCGAAAACTATATAACTTTATCTGTTGTGGAGAAATACTTTTAATTTGCCCGTCTTGGTTTTAGAGAGCGATATTAGTATGAATTACATGTAACCTTGAAACGGATACCTTAACTAATTATCATCGTTAGTGATTGGTTTACGATATCTAGGAGTTTTAACAAAGAAATACATTGCATTGCAAAAGGAAGAACCTTCCTGAGGGATTCCTGTCATTTTGTTATTGGCCCTGCAATATACATGAAAAAATTATGCACGTCTGATTGGCTGAAAACGAGTGCATTATTCATGTGACATGAATGCAAAGTTGTAACACAAGTGCAGAGTTGTATCACGAGTGCGCGCGCTTTCAAAGTTTCGTCTGTCTTGACTTTCTCTTATGCTTTTTTAAAGTAAAGCATTAAATCAACTTGTAAATTTTTCAAAGACCACAAATGTTGGCTTTGAAAAATTTACTCGTGCTTACTATCACCAAATTGTACTCGAAATCATCTTATTACCTATACAAATACCTTTCTACGAATTGCTACCTTTGATTTTCAAACTGCATACTCCAACAAATTTCTCTACCTAAAGAAATAGCTGGATTTGATGATAGGGCAGCACCCTTTTACATAACCTACCCAGTTGTTGTCATGGTGACGACCGAATACCACATAGAGGCTGGAATGCTGTCAAACAGATTTGTTCTGTTCGGTTTGAGGTCCGCGAGCTTTTCCGCGTAGAATAAGACACTGGAAAACAGAGTTACTCCGAGAGAGAAGCTGAATAGGATGAAGCCCAATTCAGAAGCAGAGCGTCTGATTGCAAATAACAAACTTCGTAGTCGGCTGGAGTGTCGAGTGAATTTCAGAACACGGAAGACACGAAGCACTCGCAGCAAAACCAGGGCGCTAAGACTGTCCACTGATGTTTCCTGCGTGTAATCCAATATCAGCCCAACGTAATATGGTAATATTGAAAGCAAGTCTATCACACTCATAAACTCCTTTACGTAATGCCAGCGGTTTGGTGCTGTAATAAACCGCGTCAAATACTCAAAAGTAAACACTGCTACACACACACTTTCCAATGAAAAATACAATAATTCTCTCTCCTTCAAGTAATTATCGATTTTTTCACAGGACTTAACATTTCCGTACTTTATGGCTGACAAATTCCAATTTTCCTTCCCACAAGTGTAGTTCTGACAAAGATATTTCTCGTCACAAGGAGGTGGTATAGTCTCAGCAACAGTACAAACAATACTTAAAGCAATCAGCAGTCCAGAGAAATAGTACCACGATCTACCAAGAACCGACTCGTGTGGATTGTCACAAATGTTCCAGACCTTTTTTTTCAGTTTACATCCTCTCTCAACTTCTAGTTTTTCGTGTGGATCCTCTAACTTAAACACTTTGTCGATTCGTATTTTTCTTGGCTGCCTGTAATCGTCCCAACAACAATTAGATACGGCGTTTATAGAGATACGAAAGAAAGAAAGCTCATCACGAAACTCGTCTGCACAGTAGTCACTTGAATAGTGTAACCTACCGAGTCTGGAGAGAAACGATTGTTATCGTAAGTTTCCTGCGAACCGACAAAATGAGGATGAGGAGGATTACTGTCAATTGCACTTGTTTCTGATTAGTAAAGAGGGTTAGTTTCTTAAGAAACTGTAGAGCTGTGTCGGTGATTGGGATGGGTATCTCGAGATAATTTGGCTTTTAAAAGCTTAAAGCCTGTGTAAGTTGTAAAATCATGTTTGTACATCGTTTTTTTAGATAATGAATATATATATTCAAATCGTTTATCTCACGATTTAGAGTCAGCAATAGATCGGCCTAGGAGGATCAACATCAAGCTCTTGAAAATAAAAGAGCGTGGAAATCTACCATTAGAGTGAGTCAATAGCAGCGAAGTCATAATCATTCAGTCTCATTGCCTGGCTACGACGAAAAGTTGCAATCCTCATTACTAGCTTAACTGGACAATTGGTAGTGATTCTGGATCTTGAGACAAACGATTTAACATTCATTTATTTAAATGAGTAATGATAAAATGAATAATAAATGAACAAGCTGGCAACAATTCACACGAGAATCATTGCACTTTTGGAAATCTAAATTCACATCGATTCAAAGTTTCGCCATGTTACTTGTGTGCGTTTCAAAAAGGTTTATAATTGCCTTTTGTTTTCATTTAATTCTTAAACTCCCGGGAGCGATTGATAGTTCATTTTAATACACGGGAGAACAAAAAATATGATTACATCGAAGATGTTGTCATGCCCTTTTTCAAATTCTCTCGAACATCCAACAGAGAGAAATATGTTCACCTGTTAGGAGAATTCGCTTTCAGATCAGTCCTGGAAGTAAGAAAGTTAACTACTGATAGAGCTCCTGTCGGACTCAAGTAAAGTTCCGAAGAAGAGCCGAAGAGATGCCATAAAATCTTCTTCAGAAAAGTGATTGAACCAACATCGTGAAAGGAAAAGAGGGATAATAAGTATTTTAGTGTAAACAATAAAAAACATTTTTTAGCAAATTGAAAATGTGGTCGTCGTGTGGTTTTTGTTTTTAGTTTAGTTTCCGTCCCCATCACCACCAGGTACTAATTGATTTTTAACTAAGCTTAGTTGAGAGCTTATTTTTTGTTTCAGTTTTAACGAGGAAAATATTTTTTTTCGGATTCTTATTAAGGCTATATGATATTCTTTGTCAGAATATCAGATGATATATGTTGAAATTCCCTGGTGTGCCATTGTTAAGTAATGTTTTCGTTTTCTGAGGAAAACCGACTCGTAAAATGATGACAAATTATGGGCTTCAAGTCTTTAAAATGCCCTTTTTAAATGCAAATACAAATTTTTAACACTGAATGTTAAATATCGCAGGAAATTTCTGAAACCGCGGACCCTAAAAATTGTGACTAATTGTGGTCTTATAGATCCGCGCTTTTCAAAAAGAAAAAAAGAATCTCTCGAGTTGACGGCAAACTGAGCACCGCAGACGCTACAAAAGAAGGTAGCCTTCTTTTGTGGCGTCTTGTGCTCAGTTAAAAAATGGAAAACAATTGAAACTGAAACCAAAATAATTTTTTTCGCGTTATAAAGCTGTATTGATCTGGAGGACTTGCCATATGGAATCATTTCATTCGCTTGGCTGCTGTTAGTTATTAGCATGAAACGTGTGGCTTACTTTTGGTTAGGAAAAATTTATCCACATGAAGCCTAAATATTACTGGGATTGAAATATAATTGTGCGGGGCAAGGTACATTTGCAAACCTTTATTCTCAATAAATTAACAATAGTATATGAAAAAAAAAAAAGAAAGTAATACCTGTAATAATTCAGAATGTGCCGAAACATTTCCGGATCTCTGTCAAATACATACATCTTGGTACCGCGATCATAAAATAGTTCCTTTTCTGGACTCCCTAGAAGTGTGTCCGGATAATTGTCCAGGTTATCTTGCCACGTTTCAAATAATCGTCCTCCGACGTTTAACAATATTCTTTTGCGTGGCCGTAGTGGCTGGCTGTCCAATGACCACACCGAGCTGCTGTCCCCATTTATTGCCTTTCGTATCATCGTGCGTCGAGTTGATACGCGGGTAGAGCGGCGCCTGATGCGTAAACGGCTGTAAACAGATAAAGAAAACATGTGAGTCAAACAGCTTAAGCTATGCTTAATCACAAAGTCTGTATTCGCCTCAGGGTATATAGTTGAAGAACCTACTTTCTTGTCATATTTGCATGAAAGATAATTTCATGTGGGAGCTGCGCGGCCACATTTACCGTTAATTCCGTCCTGGAAATCCCACAGTTCAGAATCAGAAACATCAATAATTGAACTCGGGTAAGTCATGTTAGTCTGCTAAATTCACCTCATCAAACCCAAACAATTCTTTTACTATAACCCGCTTTTATTTCCTAATTCACAGAACCCAATAATTTGAACGGAAAACATTTCGATTACAACAAAACTTAGCAACAAAGCGCTTTGTTTGGCGCTTGGGACTTGCGTGAGCGACTTAGCATGAGACAATTTAACCTTTTTTGTAAATAAATTCAGGAACATGTATAACCTCACGGGGTGCTACTACGCAAAAACTATTTGTTAATAGAAGGTAAAATAAACGATTTGAACAAAATGGGACAGGATGTTTCACAGTTAATTATTATTTTTATAGCTTTTCCTTACCGGCCAACTTGAATTTCTGGTTGAAAGTAAGAAATGTCATCGACTTTTTTGTTTCTTTTTCAAAAGCGTAACTGTATAAATTATTTTTTAGGAACACATTATTTGCGTCAAAATACTCATCACCCTAACAGGTGTTCCAGCTGTCAAAATTTACCAAATTTTATGCCTTTTTGCTAGTCAATAGTAGTTGAAGAGAGAAAGTTCAAAACTTTATTCCACTATACACAATGAAACGTCGAAAAAAGAAATTCATATTCGGTCGAACAAATATATTAATAAAGAGCGCTCTTGGGCTTTCAAAAAGGTTTTGTGAAGCACTCGCACATTAGGTTCGAGGTAAACAATATCTTATTATCTTATGACGCAACAGGAAATAAAGGAAAGGATTGCCAGAGATATTGATTGAAGCTGTCAAATACCAGTTTCTTGTATATTGGCTTCATTATGCGTTTCAGCATTGTTTTGTTTAAGAACTCTGTTTGCCGAGCGATGAATTATGAAGCAATAAAGCAGGATGAGGAGTGAAGACCGGTTCGAATCTACAGACCAAGCTCTTACGACTCACGATGGCGTTAAGAATCGTTTTCAAAATGACAGAAAATCCCAACGAATTTTAATAAAGCAGTTTCTCTAATGTTAGCCCAAGGCGTTCGAAAACGTCCAAATCATCATTAGCAAGCCCGAAAGTAGAATATTAAGTATTAAACACACCTCTAAAAAATTGTCGTCTTAACGCAAGCACTAAAATGTGCATAATCTAATACTTCGCGATATTGATTTGCGAAGGATGGCAATTAAGGAGTTATGACACGCGTATGCAGCCGAGCATTGTGTTTTTACCATATGGCTTGTCAAACAAATTAATAGGATTCTTGTCAATTTGTGTCTGGTCAGTTTTAAAAAGTTGTCAGTTCTGTCTAATTTGCATAACTTTGTGAAAAAGCTTTCGTTACTTAGCTTAGCAACGAATCTTCGTTTCGAGTTTTTTAGTTGGCATTCATTTATATCATGTTATTCTTACGTATGTTCTTGAACCATCAAAGTAATTTTAACATAGAGTAGTTTAACGCAGTCATTTTAACTCAACCATCAACTCTAGAATGTTCTAGGTAATTTTCATTTAATGATCGGCGATTCGCGTGTGAAGCCTGTTTATTCCAAATGACTTGCAATGAAAAATTTCATCTATCATCAAGATGATTTATCTCGATGAAAAATTGCTTTTAAACCCGTTAAGTCCGATGTACTAATTCGCACATGAAATACAAAAGCAATCCAATCAAATGAAAGCAATGGTCATGCACTGTATTTCACTCGACATCGTTTGAGTCCTGATTCACGAAGCTCACGCCTTCCTAAAGTATACAATGCAACAACTAGAATTACTTCAAATTTGTCCTTTAATTCCCAAAATTTTTTTCAGGATACATCCCCCATTTCCAGTGGTTTCACATTTCTACAAACACCTGTCTACCTCACTGATAGCAATCGGAAGACACCGCACTGTGAGAGTTAACTGTCTTTTACGGGATAAGAACAGAGTTACTATCAACAGAAGTCGAACCCGAACTACTTGGTCCAGAGTTCAACCACCGATGTAAACAATCTGCCGTGTTCACTAACACACGTGCAACGACTGAATCAGTGCCCTTACAGTAAAATCGGAACACCTGCAAAGTAGTACCTTTTACGTCGTTTCTCAGCCATTGCGGAATCAACAGTAGGCTAATAAGGAAACTCAACTCGGCGTTAAGTCCACAGGGGAACGCTTGATATTGACAGTGTCCAGCGTTTTACACAAGAATTAATGAAAGAAAAACAAACGGTTGTCTATAACTTAAAATCCTTTTAAGGTTCATTGGTGGAAATTTCCAGACGTTTTATGACACAGTTGCAACCACAGTGACACTTACATTCTATATAAGGTCAAGCTAATCAATAACTAAAATAATGACAATAGTGCAATTTATCATCTGTACTCTAAAAAAGGCGAGATTGCGAGCTTATAAAGTTTACAATTTCAATATAATATTTTTCTTTGTTTAATTATTGGCGAAGATCAATGTACACAATTGATCATAGTTAAGCTCAAAACAAAGTGCTGGAGTATTTCATTCATCGTTGCATACATTGTCACGTATTTTCATTTTCTTGTGTATTGTTGATATGTTGTCATTTATCAACACTTTGTAAGAAAAAATCATAGTAACTCTATACTAGGACCTTTTAAAACTTAAAAAAAATAGCTTTTTTAGATAAGAAACTTGGTCTGCATACTTCATTAGGAACATAAATGATTATATTTTATTCTTGTGGTTTAAAGCCATCGATTTTTTTTCTGAATAATTAATTTATCTTGTGTTAAGAACGTGACTGAGCTGAAGGCAAAGACGGCTCACAATCTCACCTGCTCTGCGCTCGAGGATATCGTTTGCTTGCATTTTAACCGGTTAGTGGCGACTCTTTAAATCCTAATACGGCTTAGAAAATCTTCTTTCAAGTACTATACACGTGGGAGATAAAGGACGCAAACGAAAGACATTGAATCTTGCAATCCACCATCTTATGTCTCTTTTCTCTTTGCAATCTGAGGCCAAAATGAAAACAACTCCATCGAGAAAAAGATGGAAAAGCGAGAAAGTTCTTTCCTAAAGTCAACTGGTTTTTTATTCCCCAACAAAGACTAAAAGAAAAGGCTAGACGAATTTATGGTTCTCTTAGAACTTGATAATCTGATTGACGTGTAAAATAACTATTACGTCACATTTAATTATGATCATCAAAAGGAAACAGGAGACGGGTATACGCCTACACTGAGTGATAAAAAGCCCTTTTCATCAGGACCTAGTTTGCGGGAAACAAACATCGCAGAAAGCACGTCGTTTCTTTTTGAGTGAAACCATTAGTTGCCTCAGATAGATCAGCCACCAAATTACGAGGAAAGATTCAGTTTCAAGTGCTCAGTCTTCATTTATGGCTTATGAATCGAAGAATCCAAATTTACATTGAATACATAACAAGTAGATGAACCAAAGTGGTGGATCGAGTTAAGAGCTAAGGAAAGATCATCTTAGAAAGGTATGGCAGATGAAAACAGAAGGTAGTGTGCTTTATACAAGAGGCAATTGTTGAATTTAATGAATCAGAAACGATATGAGAGGAGCGTTCTTAAAACATCGTTGTATTAGTCTCAATTTTATGTAGTTTCTTGTCAGAAATTGGCAAATAGAGATTCGTCAATAATTCATCGGACAACCTCATCCATAAGTAGTACAAGTTTTCTGTTGCTATAAACGTGTCGGCGCTTGAGGGCTACAGCTAATATAATTTTCTACAGGTGCGAGGAAAATAATTTATATTTTCTTTCCATAAACCCCTAATTACCAGTTGCTTTCATAAAATTATAATTAAAAAAATGATTGGGGGGGGGGAGGGGGGCTAATTTCGGCAGGTCTTAAGAAATACCGCAAGATTATAATATCTTTGTCTGACATGTGAAGCCGACGCACCGATCAAACTCAGTGTTGTGTTTTTACCTCAGTGCGTGATGTCTGTATGTTTGTGCTATTTTCCTAATTACTCTTATCAGGCCCATGTGAGATGATAACCCAGCTTTAGATTTTTAAAAGTGCAGAGAAAATTTATGCTCCATTAGCTTAAACTGGGCGCAAAATCACAATTTTTTTCATGCTGAGGCTCAAACCTGACGTAACGCTGATTTTGCGAGAGTCCAAATAGAAAAAATTGATTGCAAAACAGTTCTATATTTCATTTGGCATCTTTCTACTCACCCAAAGGCCTTTTCCAGACGGATATCATCGAATCTGAAGCGTTATCACCAAAACAGAATAATCAACTTTAGTCGTTTTCTACTCTGATGGGCTTGTGCAGAGTTGGAAGTAAAAAATTGCGGTTCACAACTTATTAACTGAGCTGTACACCCTGAATACGTTTTAAAGATCACGAAACTGTCTAAAGCTATGTCCTAACAATGACAAGAACGTCAAAAAATCTATTGCTTTGAATGAATCTGATTCTTTAAGCCAACCGTTGTCTTCAAGGAAGTTCTAAACACAAACGCACAGACAAGAATGTTACCATCTGTTAAAAAAACTCAGTAGTAAAATATCTTAGAGGTTTATGCACGCGATGCGTTACTTTAGAGACACTCGTTCGCCAAATTGCGATTCGACATTACGAAAAAGCGAGCTATCAGAATCTCAGTTCTCTATTTGCACCTCAGGCAGGCGATAAGAGTTTTATTTTGCTAGACAAGGTTTCAAGTCGCGCATGTCTAATGAAAAGATATTGCTGAAGTATCTTCATAGAAACTACGTTTTTACGAGCTTCCCTGAATCGCCAGTATAGCATGACAGATTGCTTGGCAACTTAATTTGTTGGTCTCCCAGGGCAAAACAAAGTTCATCACGTGTCATTTTCCACCCCTCCCACCAATAAATTCTGTCTGGTTCCGCGAAGATCCTGGGATTGAAGTGTCTTATATCAGAACTTGATGAGCCATATCAACATTTCATGGGCCACTGTCTCTCTTTTGTCATGTTTCCTTGAGATGTTTTCATGCAATCAGATCAACCTACGTTAAGCGGATGACAGTTTGCATTCTCATTCCTGTTGTGTACTGAAAAACGTTCGACGAAACCCGTGTTTCATGATTTGAGGACAAGTCCTTCTGCTGAGCGACACTAGTTTGAAAACCACACTTAACGATAACTTTATATCCTACTAACCTCATTTTTTCATGCTGACGAGCTTTTTTATAGGTAGACAATACGTTAAATCATGAAAAACAACAATACCTCCTACCTATAGTTGCTAAGATCGAATTAACTCATCGTACTGGTGCAACATGTAAGAACGGAGAACTTTTAGAAACACACTCGGCTTCATACAAATGGAACTGATATCTATATTGCTAGAAATACAGAAATTGTTTCTAAAAATACCAGAAATAATTGGTTTCTTCTTACCAGCCCTCAATTAAGGGAGTTTTTAAATTTATTTTTCTTCTGGACTCTTACTAGTATATCTGATTTCCACTATCTCCCTTTTTTATCGCTCTTGAAAGAAATCCATTATAATGTTGAAACTCTGTGTGGTAGTGGGAACAGTTAATCTAACCACTCCCTCTTATTTGGAAGGAAAAAAAAAACAATTGAAAGGTTTGATATAACTACTATAATTCAAAACAGACGATAAATTTCTAGGTTTTGGAGATCAAGAATTTACGTTCACCTGGAAAGTTGGGTTACTGGAAAGCAAAAACTTTACCCGGCAAAAATATGACATGTGCTAGTTGTCTAGAGTAAGTCAGATTTAGTTCAAGATTTGTGGAAAAATAAATAATTCATGTAGAAAAATAATTAAAATCTAGGTATCGATTTTTGTAACACTTGTAATTATTTAACCGCACATATGTTGGGTTCGTCCACTGCTTTCAGATTATGCTAAATGTATGACCACAGAGTCGAACAGGGAGAAATGTCTCAGGGTGCTGAAATCATGGACATCTCCATATGAATATCAGCGAAACAAAAACAAGAAACGTTATCTGCGGTATGTTATGACTGAATCTTTATCAGCGACATAACTTCGTCTGTAACGAACTTGCTAAAGGGACGGCTCAATATTATTGAATTCTACTCATGTAAAGAAAAAGAAATGAAGTGTATCAGTTACATTTTTATTACGCGAGCATGGTTTAGTTCTATTTGCTACAGTCTGATGAGATTATACTTAATCATGCGGAAATACGGTGTTTTCGTAAGTTGGTTTTTCTTTTCATTTAGATTCTTTCTTGCGATATTTGAATAAAGAAACACTTCAGCTTCAGTGTACAGGTAAACTCTCCTAACAGTTGCCGTCCCCTTGAATAAAATACTTCTACATTCTATCATCCAGTATGATTTAAGTACCAAGTATATTATGGAGGTGACAATAAAGAAAAACAAATCGTATTTTACCTGTGAACACTTCAGTAGACCGTTCAGGTCACAGATTCCATCGCACCCCTCAACTAGGCAAATGTTCAAGACCGCATTCTCATCAGAAAGAAAGGCATTTCCTCAGCAAAACGACAAAATTCCTTCAACCATCGGACGTTGTTTACAAAAACCTAGTGTGTAAAGGGATGTTTTCCCAAAAACCATCAATTTATGGCTTGAGTTAGAAAACAATCAATCCCCCACTCAGCTATTTTCAACAAAACCACCGTTCATTTAAAAACATACCGCATATCTAAATATAATTGATGCTCTGAATTGCGAAGAAATCGTCGTTCGTTTATATTCCTTTTTAATGTTCTACGAAAATTCCTATCATATACGTCAATGGCACCTGTCTAATACTTTCAGCACGAAAACATCTGAGGTCAAGAAAACCGAAAAAGTGTGTCTTTTTTGCGTGAAATAAACCATAACTAACAAATTAAAACGTCTTCTGCAGTCTGGACAATTCTGTAACCTGCAGAGAATAGTTATTGTTAGCTTGTTAGTTTGCATGCAATCCCAGTTAAGGTTCTTGTTTTGCTTTGCTTCCTTTTCGAAAACAAAGAAAGTGTTTCTGTTATACCTTTTCTTTCAAATCATTGTCTTGATGTTAATAAGATATTCGCTAAAACAATGAATGCGTTACTCATAAAATATGCAAAGATAATGCTGTCTTGTATTTTCATTGGCTGACAGCCAACTTAAACCAAGAGAAGATGTTATGTCTTTCACCGATTAGTCTCCTCAAGTAAAACATCTCATGAGGAATGTATTGTATATCACAATTTTTATAAGTAACTGAAATGTTTCTTCTTCTTTATAGTTTGAGTTCTTTTCTATTACAGCCCTGACTGATGTTAACTTTCAACTCCTTCTTTTATTTATAATGTTACAAGTAAAAGGTATTGTAAGCACTCAATGTTACAAGTGAAAGGTATTGTAAGCACTCAATGTTACAAGTGAAAGTTATGTAAGCGCTCATGACATACTCAAGCAGGTCTGCGTTGGGAGAAGCTAGCTTGATAATTAATTTTCTTCAAAGTTTGCGAATTTCCTGCTTAATAAAATAATGAGCAAACCTATCAAGATCGCCACTGCACGTTCAGGACTTTCCTAAGCGAACTTCCCGTGTCTTTCTGTCGCAACAGAAGGCAGTCTTAAACACTGCGGGAAACGCATAACTTACTTTTTTCAAAAATCTGTTCCTTATATTTCGTTCACACTCACAGTTGACCACTTTTTCAAATCGGCAGATTGTCCGTTCTCTTCTTATGACATCACTGTATGTGTACGGTTTTTAGGTGTCAGCGAAAACTTCCGGTTATGACGTTCAGAATAAAGGAGACCCCGTATCCTATTTGTGATGTATACCTCACATATCAACTGGAGTATTGGCAGCGTCATGAGTTTCGCAGTTTCGGTCGATACATAGAAATTTCAATGATTTTTATTAAAAAAAAAACTAAGAGAAAAAAAAAGAAAAATGGCACTTTTTCATACTCGTTACAGCCGGTTATTATGGTTTGTGTGTTACTCATATTACACCCGTAGTACATCGACGGCTTTTGAGCAGATTTTCGTCAAATAAATAAGAATTTTAGGAAGAAGAAAAGCTATCGGCAAACGTGCATATAACTGTTGATTAGAAACAATGTACGTGATGTCAGCCAGCTATCAATCATCTCATTGAGACAGTTAATTGCACCAATGAGAGATAAACATTTCAGTTAATCCACATTTATACAAAAAGAACTGGGTAAATGATTGAACAAAGATGAAAACAAAGTCGAGGAAATAATTATGATAATTTGCAAAAGCATGGCGAACGGTGTTTAAACAACTTGCTAATATTAATGTCAAAGATGCCAAAAATTAATTAACTAAGACCCACCGAGTAATTTATCGAATGTTATGTGCAATGAATTAGGAGCTTTGTTCCGCGCAAAGATAGGAATAGGGGGAGTTAGGACAAGAATGTTTTTATTTGCCATAAATAAATATCACGTTCGTAAGTAAATCATTCACACTTTGATCATTTGATCTAGGGACCTTTATTCTAGGTTCTTAATAATAAATTCTCAAATCATAGAGTGAGATAATCAAAACTATGGGAAGATTTAACTGAGAGAATTTCATTTCCATCGTAATAGTCCTGCATAATATTGAAAAAGTATTATAAAAATAAGGAATTGCTCGACTAAGCTTGTTTGCGAAGTTTTGAATAACACTTGTTTGTCAAATGTTGATTTATTTAAATGCATTTGGGTTGCTAATAGGCACTGATAAGGATCTTTTCATAAGGAAAGAGGCTCTTAAATTAAACTTCCGCTCCTAATGCTAATATTTTACATAGTCATTTGATAGCAGATTCCCGTTAATAAAGGACTACAAGAATTGATATTGCACTCCAGCTGGTTAGTTTCTCATTCTTTTTTCATTTTCTTGAGGAAAAAGACCAAGCTATTTTTTTTAGGATCTTAAATAACGCTGTTCATACTTTGGCCTCGTCTTGCCTGTAATTTACTCTCAAAGGTGACAAGCCTCGGCTTTTACAAAAGGCGAAATATTATTCCTTTTCACATGCAAATGATCTTAAAAAAAAAACACTCAATACTCTTGAATTGCCTGCAAGCTAAATTATTGTCCTGTTACCAACGCCAAGGTTCTCATTAGTGTTATTTCGGCAAGGTTAGTTTTTGTTAAAAGCTTCCGTAACTGAGATCAGGATTAATTGATTTCTGTTTCACCAAGGCAATAATGACCTGTGTTATCCATTGAAAAAAAAAAACTATTACACTCGCTTACTTTCAATATCTGTTCATGCCTAAGAAAATTATAGCAATAGGAAATTGTCGCAGATGGAACGTTATTCTTGACAGTTGACACAGTTTTACCGATCAGAATGTTTCATTCCAAAACGAACTCGTGATATACATGTACCACAGGTCTTTATTTTCTTATTGCTCAATTTGCCCAAATCCAGTTTAATGATAAGATCAGACTTTGCAAATAAAGAAACTAATGAAATCATGCATTATTCCGATAACACATGTGATCTCTTTGAATGTACAACAGTCCTGGCTTTTCATTCCCCTGAAGATCTTTTTGTCGGTTGGATCAAGGAATTTGGAGCACTAACAAAGGAAGAAGGTAGGCAGCGTAAACTGTGCTGTGACTTTCCTGTGTCCGGTCCTCGAAAAAAACTCATTTCACGCTCAAATATTAATAAAACCTAGTAATGCAAATAGTCTTTCAGGAATAATCCGTAATTATTGTTGCACGTGTTTCTTGGCCGATCCATTAGTTCTGAAAAAAGCTTTAGAGTAATGTCCGGGCCACTACAAATTTTAACTAATACTTGCTGATTTCCAGTCTAAGAGAATGATTTAGCAAAAAGAAATGAGGGAGTTCGAACAGCGCGAGCTACATAACACTGGCTCTGCTCTCACGGAACCTGGGCTTCTTTAGTGTAATGTTAAGAAAACTGTTGTATTCCTTTTGAGTTTTTTTTTTTTACCAAGAGTTCTTGTCTTTTAATTGAGTAAAAAGAAATCAATATACTTACAACGAAAAAATGCCTATCTATTCGTTAAGACAAGGACAGCTGTCTGGTACTTAAAGCTAATCGAGCTCTAATAAGATGCAGTTCTATAGAACCTCACTATATTTTTAACATTTGTGTTTCTTGAAACTCAGTTAACAACAACTAACAATTTTGATTCTTTTGATCATCATAGGGAGTTATATATCGCTGACGGTTGATGCACCTCGAGTTAGCCGTTAAAAAGTTCTAGATCATCATTTGAAATTTGTGTCTCGTTCATCCTCAAACATCTTCGCACGATTTTTGTGATTATTTTCTACTAATATAGCATTTTTCACGCCATTAAGCCCTTATTGTAGGGGTTTGCATCATCATAAAGCTTATTTAAGATTACTAAGCAATTAGGAAATGAGTGGGCAGTGGAAAATATCCTCGGGAAAAATTAACGCCCTACTTTGTGGCACCTTTCACAATTTTATTATTATTTTTTTTTTTGCTCTCTCGGTCTAATTTTTAGCATAACTTAATGGCCCAAATACAAAGCGTATAGCCGTTTTCATTTGTTTGACTTGGCACGACTTAACGGTGTCGATATTTTGAAAAATTCTTAATATCTTTTGTTAGTTGAATGAAAACTGTGATGTACTTCTTTAATGTCGCTTAGGAAGCCATATCGTCATTTGTACTGTAAAATCTAAATAACAAAAAAAGGACATATTGGCCATTTCAAACAGTTGGTCACTGAGTGGTTGAGTAAGAAAAGAATGAGGTCAAGCCTACGTTAAAACTGAGAAAGAGAGAGAGAGAATGTGTGTCACACATAATCATTGCATGATGCTCAACTCATTTTCGTAAAACAAATTAAGTAAGCGAAAACAGGAAAACAGGGATAAATTATCAGCAATTATACTCTTTCGACTATTTCAGAACTATATACACACAAAAATGAGAAAATTTCCGTGTCTGACAGATTGATGTTGGCTTTGGAAGAACTCGATTTCAATCAATTGTGTTTTGAACCAATAGAATGATGAAGGATTCCCCTTACACCTGCCCACTATTTCCATGTCACTTAGGTGGGCAAATAATTCAACAGACCTTATGCCTACGGCCTGGCGGTTACCCTGGTTTCAGCGGCGTATTCGAGAAGAATTAATTTTAATCTTGAATTGTTGATTTTTAGCTTTGAATAAGCAAGGAGCGAGTACGAGAAAAGCCACTCGTTTCAAGTAGTTTCTGATCCCAAGCGGAATTTAATTTTTGGACAATGACTCAACAGGTAAGGGCAAAGTGAAAAAATCTGATTGCCAAATTTTGGATGTAGTCTGCGTAAAATTTACAGCCTAAAAGTGTTGTGTTTTCTTTCCTCTTGACTCATTAGGTGAAAATGGCTTCTGACATCGACTCGTTCGAAGAACTGTTTCGAAAATGTCCAGATATCCATGCTCGATTCAACTTCACAGCACTAAGAGAGCTCAATAACTCCAATACAGTGTTACACTCTCTTTTGGGTAATTCTTCCCTTTGTTTGAAGCTCTTGAAAGAGCCGAAGGCAAGGACGACGATCGTGTTGCCATATAATCTACCTGTTCTCATTACGTACTTTGTACTAGTTGCAGTATTCGGTTTGATTGTCAACTTGTGTGTAATTGGTACAATTTGCCGCGTTCGTAGACTGTGGACAATTACAAACGCATTTGTCTTATCTCTGGCTATGGCCGACTTCTTCATGGCCAGTGTCCTTGTTCCGTTGAACATCTGGTGCCAGTATTACCCCGGTCAAAACGCCTCCACAGCTAAGGACACGTTGTTTCCGTTAGTAGGCGCTGCGTCACTTCTCAACCTGGCCGGCGTTACGCTGGAACGCTTCATGTCCATTTCATACCCGTTTAGGTACGACGCGTTCCTGAATCGTTTTCGCGCCACAGTCATCATTGCTACCATATGGCTGGTATCGATATTCCAGGCCCTCCTCATCTTTGCTTTTAAAGACGAAAATGGTAGAACTCCAAAACTTTACGAAGTCCTGCGATTCGCCTTGGTGTTCGGTCTACCATGTTTGTGTATCTTGCTGGTAAACATAAAAATTTACTACGTAGCTCGGCAGCATGCGAGACAAATCAATGCATCGAAACCAAACGGGCAAAGCGGCACAAGAAGCTCGAACCGATCGTTCATAAAAAAGCTCAAGACAGTTAAAATCATTGCTCTACTTGTCGGTACGTTCATGGTGACTTGGTTGCCCTACTTTTGTTTGTCGATATATGAGCTTCACACAGCTGTCGAGGAAAAAACAAGCGGCTTGGCGCTGGCTTTGCAGGTAGCAGAAGCGTTAGCGTGCGGAACTGCCCTGTTCAACCCGTTACTTTATGGACTGCTACGGAAAGACGTGCGCGAGGCGATATTGAAAGGACTCAAGTGTGAAAATGTGAATCAGACTGAACTCCAAAGTTTTTCTTACAGCCTTCGTGCGGAGCAAACACGGTAAGATTAGGAAAATGCGAAAATAGCCACAAACATGGAACTCTTAGTTGGGTCGTGAAAATTTGAAGGAATACAAATTTCAAAGAGTATCACAACCCCCTTAAACTTATCCGAGTGTGACCTTTTCGTAAATTGTGTGGCTTAAAAAAGTCGATAAAAGAAAGCAATCAAAATTGGTTTGCACTAAGACAGTTAGGAAAATTGGTCGGTTCCGACTTGTATTTAATCAATTATTAGAACTAAAACGTTTACTACCAAAATTTTGAACGAGAAACCTGCAACGAATTAGTGCAACTTTAACATTTTGTGTGCTGATAATTTTTCGGTTTAGCCTTTAAGCGGATAATCCCATCCAGCGTATGCAGATTTCTGTTTGCTCGTTGCTAAAAATTTTCTATAAAAGCAGCAAAAGATCACCTTTGTTGCTGAGTAAATTACCAATACAATAATGAAATCTCTAGATCGCTGGCTCCAAACATTTGTTAATCGATCGACAGAAATGCGTCGAATTACGTCCATCGATAAAATATCTTAGGCTTAACTGAGTTTTGTTAAGAAAAATAAATGTCAGTTTCAATATTGTGATATGTTTAACTGCCGGACTTTTCATTGCATCACATGCCAGAGGAAAAAAAAACATTTCTTTTTTTATTCAAGATCACTGATAGATAAAAAATTTGTAGGTTTGATGTAAAATCTACTTAACGATGCAAAATGATAAATTAAGGTAGATTAAGGCTTGTAAATAAGTGAATCATGTTATGCCGTGGGACTTATCTGTGATGTAATTAATACCCTGCATTAATAAGGGAATAACATGACTTTTTTCGGGAATATTGTTTATTTGCGCCCTTGTAGTGTCATTTGCACCAAAATGATATCAAGAATGCGAGTTTTAATAATACAAGCTAAGTGAATGACGAATTCAAAGTCACTTCAAATCATCATGTAAGCTGTAGGGCTGATAATGCATTAGCAGCCCGCTGTCAGTCTTTTGCGGCCCGCTGAGCGTGTGTTTTGAAGAGGCCGATTTTCTATTTGGCCGCGTATATTGATAATAATGCTAGATGAAAACACTTTCAAGCCGACCAAATGTGTTTTATGTGTTTTATTGTCAATAAAAGGGTAGTATTCATATATCTTGATTGTGAGCAAAGTGTTAACGATTATCTACAATCAGACGAAAAAAATCCAGTTATTCCAAAACGATGAAGGAACGAAGAATTACAACCTAGAGCTTGCTGAAATGGAATGACCGCTTGCACTTGAATATATTATCTTCATCCTTCAAATTAGGCCTGTGTAAATGCTAACTTAATGGGTTAAAAAACATACATTTGAAATATTGGAAAATATAAGACATTTAAAAAACGCAATGCTTCAATCGCAAAAGCTGCCTCAATCCTACTCATTATCAGCACGCTACAAGTACCCCATTTCATAGAGATTGTAACCGAAGAATCTTACTGTTTATCTCGTAAGTATGATTGCAGTTTGCCGTCGAGGTTGTGCATAGCTTGTCTTTGCAGACAAAGCTTTTAGACTAAACACCCTCCATCCTTCTTGTTCTACCTTCTCACACTTTTTTCTGGTAGTCCGTCCACTACGTTATCCTTTGTTTTATAATTCTCTTTCTCTAAAATCAACAGTTACAAATCAGTTGATTCACGATTTTTGAGGTTGAAATTGCGACATTCATCGTTGTAGCTCAAAGTCTTTAGAGCACGCAAAGCTTCTATATTTATGCAGCAGGCAAGATGATGCAAGAGTGAAATAAACTACTGAGACACTCATTAAGAGTCGCTCCTCGTTGATGCATTTGTTTACTGAAAACTCCTTCGACGAAATAAAAAAGTGCCCTTATTTTGCACATTACTAAAGAACTTGAGTTTTTAGTGGCAACACAACACATATTTCAGTCTCGCATCAAAGCAGCTTGTGGTTCGAGCTTTCACCTCCGCCGAAATTCTAAGATTAAAAGAAGCACGACGTTTCCACTTTCGGTACACACCAGACGTTTTTAACAGCCTTCAAGCCTTCTAATATGGACTATTAATTCTCTGAAGCCTTGCTATATTTACTCGTGTAGTTCTCAGACCTCTTGAGAATTTCCTTTTTAATTAAGGAAAACAACTGTAGCCCACGATATGAACAGCCGGCTTTTAATAAGTCAAACATACGCCAAACCAAACACCCGACTTATGACTTTCAGTTTTCCTTTGCAAAACCCAAGCAAGTCTAACTTAAGAGAGATTTTTTAATTCCAAGTATTAATATGAACTCTTCAGTCACGCGCGTTCTCGCTATTTTCTGTCAAAGAAAAGTATATTTCGCAATTATATGAATATTTGTTCAAAGAGCTGATTTTTGCTAACAAAGCTCTTTGTAATAAGCGAGCACAGTTTCCGAGAAACGAAGGATTTTTTAAGGAATGTCTTTGTTAAAACAACTTTCGATAACTGCACTATTTGTCTCAACAAAGCACGAGGCATCGTATCTTTTGTTAAGTATTCAAATTTCAAGTACGTTCTTTTTACCCTGACACATCTCAACGCTTAAATAATTTAGCCCATTTTTTGTAGTAACAATGACAAAATAAATCTTGAGCCACATCAACCAAAATCTTCAAGAAAGGGGCTAAGCTTTTTCTGTATTTTGTATCCATATTCTCTCTACCATGCAATCAAATTTTAATAAATATCTCAGCGAAGAAAGTTTGTTCAAACCTGTTGTATTTCTGTCACGAATAGAAGTTCACTAGTAGCTGGTTGAGCTGCTCGTTTCTCTGTTTAAAAAATAAGGAAGAAGAAAAAAGGAAAAACATCGTTTTAATAGGTCGTAGAAATAATTTAACACAAATTCTACGGCACGATGACCTTTTCCGCTTCATTTACGGTAGCAAGTCCAGAAGCTTGTGGTGTTAAACAACAAAACACTGACCCATTTTTAAAAGAGGCGTAAGTAGCTCGAAGATAGCTTCAAGCGTAAACTGAAGATGCTCCATAGAATAATCAGTTAGCCTTGCAGTTATTACATTTTTTTTTGTTTACCAAAATTCACTTGAAAAAAAAAAAACCATTTAAGCTAAACAACATCTTTACCTTCACGAGGGCTTGGATCTATTAAAACCGTTTGACTGGAGAAAGATGTGTTTAAGTTCCTGAAGGCGTGCTCGTTTTTTAATAAGTTTTATCCCTTACATTGTCATTCGAATAAGCTCCACAAAAGACTCATTCATTCAACGCTGGAATGAAATTTTTTTGTAACACAACAGTAACAGTGGGCAACGTTTTCTAAATTTATTTCAAATGACACTTGAATACACAAACCATCTTCTATTCAATCTGGGAAAAATCGGATTTTTCACGAACATTTTGAATTTGTCAAGGCTGAATATGTGCACTAGAATCACGCACAGGCGGAAATAAAATTTCTCAAGAACGGCCAATCGCTCTGACGAAGGGCTAACGCTCGAAACGTCAGCTTTTTTTACCCTTTACGGTGGCCAATTTACGTTTTCAACTCAGTTGTTAACACCAAATTACCTGCTATACTCTCCCCAACCCCCTTTATTCATGTTGCACAAAATCACGAGTTTGTTTACCCTAAGGAATAGTGGTGCCGGTCTTTGATAATCAAACAACAAGTGAGCATAAGCATGACCACATCTCATAAAAGGCATGCCACTTTCCATTCACTCGACCCACCAATCCTTGCAAACTACAACAGCTGGATGGAAACCAACGGAATAGATTTTGCACTACTGTTTTTAATGGAAGAAAACTAAGCTCTATTTGATTAGTAAATGATACAGGCAGTAAAGGGAGAAATCAATTTCAACTTTTATTTAACCATCTTTATTTTAAAATTGACAAATTATCAATCATGAGGATCCCGATAGATACATTACTAACTAACACATGGGAATCAGGGAGAAACTTCGATATTTCCAGTCAAAAACAAAGTTTCCGAATAGAACGAAGTAAATATGAAAATAACAACCTTATGTCAAATGATTTTGTTAGACCAGGGTACCGTCTCTAGGGAAGGGAGCAGATTTCCCTTGTCCATTCCCAGTAAGTGGGCTATTCCGAGCCATATGAAGCTCTTTCAACAGACACTCTACGTGCCATCGTTTTCTCCTTATTTGTGATTCAACTTTCTCTAGTTCCAACGCATTTGCCTGCGTCTCGACCTTCTGATAATCATACAACTGAGTACTTAATTTGATTGACTGTTTAAGTTCGTCAATTCGCTTATTTACGTCATCGTTGACGTCACAGTTGGCGCAATATTCATCATCGTTGCCGTCCATCAAAACATTCAGCGTTTCAATCGTTTTCTCTTGCTCAATAAGCTTTGATTCTGTTAACTTTAAATCATCGCGAATCTTTTCGATCTCTTGTTGAAGTTCTTCAGTCTCTGAGTCAATGTATGTACATGTGCATTCGTCGAATATTTCAACGTTGGTCTCACTGTCAATCAGTTCAGCAACGATGTACTCGTCGTGCTCTAAGTTTGAAGTACTATTTTCAAGCATGCACGAATATGCCAAATCAGCAAATTCTATGGTGTCTGTGTTCGTAGAGGCGCATTTCACTTTAATTTGTAATGTACTGTCTAAAGTTCTCTTCGCTGAGCTTCCATTTACGCCGGAATTTTGGTGCAAGATTTGGTTTTGTTCAAATGAACTGTCTGAATGTAACTCGCTTATCCCCGTGTCATGATCAGTGTCTTTGGCGCCATCCTCAACATTATTTTCCTTGCTGTCCACAGAGCTTGTGTCTCGTCCATTGATATTCCGGTCTAAGTCTTCCACCGTTCGAAAACTGCTCTCGACGACTTTTTCTTTCACACCCTCTCGTTCATTTAGCGATGGTGAACAGTTTTGCTGATTCTCGGAGCTTTTCTCTACTGCTTCGAACATTCCACTAGACGTTTGAATTCCTTCATTGTTTTTTAGTTCCATTGGTTTTGTAATATGCACTTTGCCACTGAAACGTTTTCTTCCTTCTCTTTGCTTCTTCTCGGTCTCCCTACTCCTCGTACACTTTTCTTCTCTCTTAAATTCTTTTCTCGTCTCGCGAACTTTCTTAGCCCTCCTGTTTTGTTCTACACAAGTTCCCGATGCACTCATGAGGGGGTCGCCTTTTGGCTCAGTCGTTTGTCTTGATCGTAATTCTGCGTCGACTTTAGCCAAGGCGCAGAGGATCTGTTTGCTGCATGTTGTACGAGTGATACCAGAAATAGTGTACTTCTTTCCGTTCACATTCACTTTCAGATGAGGCATGTTGGAATCAATTTTCTCCTTTCAAGTTCAGTCAATCAATCTGAAAATGCATGGGTGAAACAATAAGGTTATTTTCTGCGAAAGTGTACCTAATGTAATTATGTTACGGCACTTGAACGCTTATCAACCAGTCACAATGAGTTAACGTAGTCTGATCATTCTAAGCATCTCATAAACCGTTCCCTTGAAAAATTGAACCTAGGGAGAATCAGGAAATCCGTCATCTAATCACGTTAAAAAAGTACCCGAAGGCCCAAACTCAACCCTGAAGAACTGCATTAGAGAAATAATAACTTTCTCGCCTTGTGGGCTGAACGGCACTAAATGCGCGTGTGACTACCGTATCGTGAGTTCCACTGGCATGTCGTGGAAAGCAGAAGCGAAGTCAACTGATGGAATACATACGGTTACTACTATCAATATGATTATCAAACTGTAATGCCAAGGCTACAAGAGGGTGTCCAGCTGCGAACAAGTTAGTGAGTACATGGAAACGAACCCAATCTAACGCGTATTACCCAGGGCAAAGTAGTTCACGTAGATCAATTGTGACCAGAGTTCCATCACACAAGTAACCAACGCAAACTTGGCTTCTCAAAGAAATAGACATTCGTCACCTGACGAAGACTAGTTGTGTAGCAGTCGAAAAGTCGCGATCAACACACGATTGATAGATACAAGAACATACATAAACTTTATTTTACTTTACTTTATTTAGTTTCGAATGCTTGCATCTTCGAGCTAAGCCTGACTCTTCAGTACAGCTGAGACAAACGATGACACGTTTATCTTTAAAATCACGACGAACAACATTAAATTTCTCTTGACATTTATCGTAAATTGTTTCCATTTTTTTTCTGATAGTAAATGTTTAAGAGGTGGTATTCCAACAACAACTTGTATCTCATAGACAGTTTGTATGGCGGTTTTAGTCTTATCATTTAAAAGTTCACCTCTTGACGCTTTGTAAGTGAAAGGGGAATGATCAATATCACGAACACTTCGGAAAATTCTACTACGCGACAAGAACAGTTTTCTGGTTGGTGAGTTACGAGAGAATGTGACGGAGCATTTCTCCAGACTGTTCGGTAGTAGGGACTTCTGGAATGAAACTGGACAAAAAAAATATGCGCATCAAATGTGTGTTACTGAAACTGTTCTTCCCTTTGTACAACTTTAACACGTTATGTTTTTTGGTTTGGATTTTGAGGCAAATAATCTTAGGTGAGCGCAAAAACCTTTCATTTACTTATGAAACAGAAACAAAGATGTCATTGACCGAACACCGTGCTTAATATGTTTCAAACTTACTTTTGACACAGCTTCTTGTTGACCTTCGAGAATTCGGTAAGAGAGTTTTAACTATTGTTCCTCGATAACAGGATGCCACAAGCTTAACTGAGCTGTGAACTCAAGCCATTACGAAAACCAGATCCAATAGTATGATAATAATGACTGTGGGAGACATCAAAACTTGTTTAGTCCTAGCCGAAAAGCGTCAGCGCAACACCTTTTCACTCAAAACAATCGTTTGTTGTTACTACAAACTAGCCAACACAAAGAGAAATTAAAAATCTAAATTAAGACTCGAGATTGGCACGTCTTGAAGAGGAACATTTGCACAACTTGCTAGAAGACTATTAGGTTGCCTAATCACTATTGTTTCCAAAACATCACTCGAGGATTCTATTAATTTTCGCAGCTTGATGATATCATTCGGGTGTCGTAATGGGTCAACAACTATATGATGTGTTAATAAACCATTTAGGTTTTTCTGTAGGAACAAGCTCTCTGATTTGACATTTCAAGAGGTTGCTTATTTAGCTCTTAAAGAAATATTTATTCGCCTGACAGTGTTATACTTTTCTTATAAATTTTAGCACATGTAAATTTGGTAATAGATTTCGCGGGACCAATCGTTTTAATTTGTTTCAGTTTGAAAGAGACAGTCGAAAAACAAAAGAGGCAGAACGTAAATTGAGGTTTTTTAATGGATTTTAGAACGTGTTTTTGATTGAGGAAATGCAATTCACAGGTTTTAGATTACTATTTTTGTCGCATATCTGTTGTTTTGTGTACTTTAATTGGTAACAAAGACATTAAAAGCGTGCGTTCACTTTTTTTGACAAAAAACGATTTTACTTTCGTAAACATAATTGTGAAAGCTTCTTCATTTCAGCTGAAATATTTCTAGTTCTACTTTCTTTCAGTTTCGTGGTTATTCCAGAGTAAAAATTGAGTGATAAAACCCGTTGCCACGGGCGAAGTATATCTTATGATATCCTTCAGCAAAATAAAGGTTCCACAATCTAATACTTTACTTTCGAGCTGAAATAAATGGAACGAGGTGCTTTGATGTAGAAGCTAGTTAAGATACTTAGTCTCGAAATCGCTTTATCAATTTGAATTCGTGAATATCGATGTGGCTCATGTGTATCTGGTCTATAACTTAAAATCCAGAACACCCGAAAAGATAAGATTTGCCTCATCGATAGATATCACCTTAGAGTGTATAAGGAAAGATATCCTCGACTTAACATATGGACAGACATATGGAATTTGATCGCTTCCAGCAGCCACCTACTGAAAAAAAAATTTCAAACACTATAAGGGGATAGAAATCTTAGCCTTCAATTCCAAAGGCCGAGCAAATCCCGCACACCACGCACTTTGAAGAGCAAAGAACTTACCTGGGCCTGCAGCCACCCACGCTCAGTTTGGAACAACCTTTGGCTTTCTTAGGCAAATCGGAAAATATAATTGCTTTGTCCTTGATTTAGCATATCTTCTACGAGCATCTTTGTTTACAATACTTATAACAATGATAAAACAGATTGTCTTTTATGGGGATAAATAAAGCTTATCTCTCATTTTACTATACAAACAATATTACTACATAAACGTAATGAGAAAACTTAAGAAAATACAAAACCAACACCTGTATATAAGAGTGCTCGATATCAATTCTTGGTCGAAAACAGAAGCAGCTCAAATGAATTTATAGATGGGGACCGATCATTTTTCCGCATTTTTCACCGTAACGAAAAGTTCATCAGAAATTCTGTTTTAGGTGTGGTACTGTACTGCATTTAAAACTGTATTATGTAGGATTCTTTAATTGAAATTCAAAAGATGCGAATAAAAATATTTCAGAGGAATGGTGAGTCGCTGTCTTTTCTCAGTAAATTTATGCACATTGTTACCAAGCCAAAGTTCAGTTTTTTCAAATCCCTTTATCAGCGGTAGGAAAGAAAGAAAATTTGCACTTACTAAATAATACGAACAGCACTTATAAATTCTGCTTTTCACAAATATAACCTTTGTGCCTGGTATTGACATTTTTTAAGTTTTCAAATTCACAGATCCCCGTTTATTGACGTTAGGCGGAGTCACAGGGAAAATTGATTGACGTTCCTGTTTGGTACGATTTAAACGGCTTATATCGATCAAATGGAGTAAATTGGCCGTAGCTGCGAAACAGCGTCGTCCTTCTTCCATACTCCTGCTTTGTTTGACTTGAACAACTTGTCTTATTATAGATATTAATTTCAATCCGGAATTTCTACCATACTTGATATAATAAAGACATATCAGTAACAACTGGGAATGAAGGAAACTCCAATAAAACGCTTTTGAATACTTTTGGAATGGCTACGAAAACCAACCAGGAGAATGGACTTGTTTCTCTATAAAGGGTGCGGGGTGATTTATCTTGTTTGCATAATAAAATGTTAGACGAGCCATAAAGCTTTCATCTCAACTTCTTTTAAGCCTCTAACATGTCTTCATCAATTCGTTCAGTTTTCTGTTTCACTCGAAAATAATTTAAGTATCCCTTAGATTTCAAAGAAACTCAGAGTTTGATGCACAAGACAATTTTCAAACTTCAGACTTTCGGCCGACATTCAGCAAGTACTATTCCTCTTGAAATATGAAAAATGAAATGAAAACAAAATAGAATTTGTCGCACTATCGGCCGGATGCGCGGTGAATTTCTGCGCAAAACTGAGAAACTTAAAGGAGAAAAAACATCTGCCATGTAAAATATCTCTAAACAATTCAAACGTTACTTCATAGATATGGGTGGACGAGGATCTGATTACATGCTAAGCTCTCTCATTGTTATTCTTATCAGGAAAGGTAGGATATGTTTAGTGTATAAATGCATATTTTTACGGTTATTTCAGCACTTTATATGTGTTTAACCTAGTGTCAAGTTTCTGCGGAGAAGACCAAATTGTTGTTATTTTTGTTGCTATTTGTTGTGTTTTGTGTTGCTTTACGACAGCTGTTTTTAGAAAAAGTTGACACTCGGTTTCCTCTTTGTTGCTTCAGTGAAATTCGCTCATAACTTCACAAAGTTATGGGATGGTAAGATTAATCCTTTGTCGGCAAAGTGTATCAATATACTAATATAATGGAGCCTGAACACACAAGTTACACCATCAAAACGATTTCTCTTTAAGTATCAAGAAGCTGACTTGTATCACAATTGATTTTATAATTTTATGATTTTATGATTTTATGATCTGTTCGTTTTGGTAATGTGACGAGCGGTAACAAGCTCCACATTTACAACTTTCACTACGCATACCACCTTATTGAGTAGTTTTCCATATCCCAACGGGTGTTATGAGACTTAACACGAAATTTAACATTCAGTTCAAATCCTAACGAAACCAAATTATCATTGCAATTTGTTTATCCAGCAAAGACAGAAATTCATAGTATGCTCGAACAGTGCAAATTTTATAAGTTTTGTAGCTTGGGAGTTGAATGCTCCAAACTTGAACTTTTGCATTCCCAATGCATTAAGTTTCAGTTTGCATTTAACAGCATATAACAGGTTGCCTCTCGCAGAAAGACTTGTTCAAAAGGAGAAATGGTTTTGTTTACTTTCTTACCTTATATTTGTGCCACTTATTTGACACAATATCCTGTGAACAGCCGCTTGTAATATCGTCACGGTTTGGAAAGCCTCAAGTGCCTTTTCACCATAACGAAGCATTTTTCAAAGAAACTCATCAAACTTGTGTCTGCAGAGACGCGTGGGTCACCACTTACTCCGATTCACTAACTCATCTCCACGCTAGTCGCTAACAAAAGAACCGTCTGTTCGAACAAACTTCGCCATTCTTCCTCTAATTGACTGAGGCACTTTAGGGATCATTTGACGACTATTTTGTTGTCGGAAGACGGACTATTTCTAAATTTGAGTGATTAGTTTCTTGTTGTAATTAAAGCGCTAAGACTCTCGTTTGTTTTTGGGAAAATTTGACGCATTGTTTCGTTGACAACGTGTTGCACATAAAAGATTATGTTTGCCAATGAGAAGCTTATTTGGCGCTAATGTCTTGATTTGTTTGCAGTAGATGTCGGCCAATATACCATCAGATGGGACAAGATTATGTCGCAAGATTAATTAGTAGTTAAAATTGTGTTCTACTTATATTCATCCCAAATTATTTGTTTAGTTTAGACAGAATGTACGAGAAACTACAAGGGAGCTTTTAACCACAAAAAGAAATAGGAAGACTATTAAATCATCGACCTCGAACACCTTCCTTTCTCGTTCCAGGTTTCGTTTGTCGATTACACTGTGAACTTCCATCGATTTCAGTTTGATTATTGACGATTTATTAGGGAAGTCAACGAAAATGGCCATGGTGAGTGAAGCAGGCTGAAAGGCACTAGTGACAGTGGCGCAGCCGCGCTTCTTTGGCGCGAAACTCTCAGTGACACAGGTAGACACAACTTCACAGCAAATGAGCTGCAGTCAACCAATCAGATGCGGGTATTTGCTCAAAAAAAGAGCCAGCCGGTTGTAATTTTTGAAGAAGCAAAGATCATTTTCTTTTAGCATTTCATTTCGATTCGTAAAATGGAACGACGCACTAATTTTTATAAGAAACTACAGAGTTCGATTTTTCTTTGCAAACGAGATTTTGTAGTTCTCACATCGATGCGACTTCTGTGAAGCCTTTGGAATTATAAGGTGGCAGGGATAAAACACTTCTCAGTCCTGTTTTACTCTACTCTGAAGTTATTTACGAGTTGTTAAAAGTTACTTTTTAGATTAAGGTGAATATTTCAAACAATTCATCACATTTATTGACGATACGTGAGAGATGCCGCACCTTAGTGTTAGTTCCTGATTAGTTAGCACAAGTCGCTCTTTGAAAGTCATTGTTGTCAGTCTTTTTGTGAGGTGCCGTTTGTCCCACGCGGGCAGCACGGTTGAAAGATGATTAGGCAGCGCTTTTTGCTCCATTGCACTCCATGTGGCTCGAAATAAGCTTCACTCGACTCCCATATCATCCATAAAGATTCGTATCTCATCGATCTATCGCCATGAACAAGTCAGTCAGACGAAGGCTATAAAGTATCTTTCCTCGAGAACCTCATCATCATCATAAATTTAGCGCATTAGGTGTAAATGTATCAAGTTTCTTAGGTTTTATCAGGTATTTGCTTCAGCCAAGAATGTAAAAGATACAACCAAGAAAATCACTAATCAGCTAAATACCATCGATGTTACTTATTTGCATATGATATCACTGTGTTTTGCTGCAGCTGAAGATAGGAACTGGGCATCTAACTGTTTAAAATAACATAAACAGCTGGTTGTTCGTTCTAATATACGCCGTGTGATAAGCTCTTCGCAATGCGCTGAAAGATAGTCAACTAGCATAATCTCCTAATCGTAGCAGTTCAAAGAAAATTTCACGTTTCCATACCTTGAAAATGCACATAGATGTCTTGAAAATTCTGAGTCAGACGCAGAGACTATCGTGAACCTCTCTAATTCGTCACTGACGGCTTACTGGTCTGAGGTATCTGCTGTCTACTGCATGGCCCAACTACCTGGATGGCGCCCAGGCTTGAGCGATTTTGGTGTCATGTGATAACTTCGAGTCTATATCTAACCCGACCCACTCTGAATAACTTTTGACACAAAATGGAAAATGAAATCACAGCCTGGTATGTAGTCACAAAGTGTATTAATGACCATAGACCTTCAAAACTGATATGGCACTAGTGTGCACAAGGATATGCTCTCTTTCCCATTTTGAAACAGGAAAAACACCCGAGCATTTTATGCTGAGGTGTAATTTTAGTGACAAGCATTTCCATGTTGTGTTGAAGCCAAGACAATAAAATACACATCATTCTCTATTAATTCTTAGCGCAGGATCTAGATTGATTTTGTAAGCAATAGTTTTTATTTCCCCAAACTCTATGTCATCACAATGCACATTAAACACGAAGTCACAGGAATGCTGTACAACAACAACAACAAGATGCAGAGTGAATAAAGTGAATCCTTCAACAAAACTTAAACAAAACTCAAATGAAATGTAAAACACTTCACTTATACATCAAAAAAAAAATATACTGGTAATCATATTTAAAAATCTTCACTTTCCCTCTTTTCATTCTCCTCTCTCTATGCTTTTCTAGAAGGGCTAACTTGCAGTTATGCTTGTTTCTTAAAGAATTCTAGGTTATACATAAATGAAATAAACAGTTTCAGAAAAAGTAAATGACTAGTGTTCAGAGGGGAGAGGTGGAGGGCTGGTAATCCTTCAAGGTGCTTGAATGTTTGAAATTGAAATGAGAAACAACCCACTAGCAAATACATACATGTATTTTTCTGATCAAAAACAAAACTATGGCTAAATTCTCAAGATCACCATATTGATGTTAAACACAAAAAGTAACACAGTAACACTAAAAAAATGGAATTGAATTCTTAGGATGTTATGGCTCACTTTATGTCCAGCTACTGACACATCATTTTGTTTTTTGTCAGTCAGATAACAGTTTTTGACATTTGACACTAAATGCAAGGTAAAAATTGTAATGATGAAAGTATATATTAAATCATTTCCTGTCTACATGTTTTCATAATCAAAATAACACATTTACAAAACAAACTCTTTATCAGAAATAATTTCAGATATAAAGAAGACCTTGACTCTGACATGCTAAACCAATCACAGTCTTCTGAGTCTTCTGAGCCCCTCCCTCCCCCCCCCCAAACACATCTCTATAAATAACTAAATAATCTTTGCAGGTTCATCAACAAGAATCATGAAGTCTAATTTTACATTTAAGTAAAACAGACATTGCATAATACCAACTTGCAACTTGCAGGGAAGCATTGGTCTTACGGAAGACATTTTGTTATATTTAGGTATGAAAATTGGTTTATGATTGAATCAATACTATTTCTGTTGTATGAATTGATTACCAGTAGTTACACAATCATGTATATCATTGTTATGATACGTGTATTTACATTGGAGGCATGGATCAATTATCTAAGAAGCAAGTAAGAAGTTTACCACTAATAAACCAAAATGTATCTAAAAACCAAGTACATTTAACAGCAAAAACTTCTGGTTAATTAAAAAATTTACAAAACCAGAAGTGAGAATTAGGAATAAAGCACAGTCCACAGAGACCTCAATTACTTGCTGATACAATTATCTCCAGTCCCTTTAGGAGCCTACGCTCTCATTTTGGAAGATGGTTAAAAAAGGCTACACATATGCTGTACATCTTCACATGATCTATCCTTTACTGCCTTACATTAAATCTTACAGCACATGAGGAAATCTACAGTCTGAGGTCTCAAGGCCCCTCAAGGCCTGTTCTACGTCTGTATGGTCAGTTGTGATGTTAGCTTATTTGCAGACATCTAATCCAACTCAAAGCTGAATGCTTCATAAATGTTTGCTGCAAAGTCTCTTGCAGATCCAACCTTGAACAAGTCTTGGAAGTAGTTGTTATCTGAGTCACACAAGACATGGTTAATCTGTCCATTAATAATAGGAATGATTTTGGCCAGTGGGAGATCAAGGGTTGATTCAAGCTCAATGCCTCCAACAGCACCAAGTTCTGTTGAAAATGTCAGGTATAAGTTGTACAAGTTTGAAAAATTTTAACCATTAACTAGAATTCAATCTAAAATAATCAGAAAGGACCATGACCTATTTGCTCACAGAGCTAATCACATGTAAGAGTAATACAGGAATATATGTAACTCTTCCATAATAATTATTTCTCTTACAAAAATGCAATCTTACTTCTCTGTCGGAGATTGGTCAAATGAAAATTGATTTCAAATGTTACAAATATGAAACAGAAAGGAAAGGATCTTTAAAGCATTTTTGAATATGACTCAATTGATTTCTGAGTTTAAGACCAATAGCAATCAATTCTTGATTGGACTACACATAAAATAACAGGGTGATTATCAGAAATGTAGGATAAATTCACATCTCAGACAAACTGTCAAACTGTGCTGTCACATGCAATGACTAAAATAACACAAATACATGTAATTGTGCATGTATTTACACAAAGCGTATTACAAAGAAAAACAAACCAAATATTTTAATTTCATAATGTTTCAATTGTGTATTTTGTTCATCACAATATTTTAATGTATTATCTATTTTGGCAGTTGTATATCATCCTTCAAAATTCATCAGCTGGAAATTTTTTCAGGAAAAGCTGATAATTTTTTCCAGCTGCCAGCTCTTATCTACATCCCTGTACATGCAATAGGTATTTCTTTGTATTAGTAGCATGTACACATGTGTAAAATTTAAAAGTAGAGGCTTATGAACTCACCTAGTTCCTCAGCTTGAAAGAAGGGAATCATATTGTGCATGACATGAGCAAATCCAGCATCTAAACACATCTTTAACACATACAGACAGTCCTCACTTTCCAGAATATCAAGAGTTTCCCCTATTAAATTCTTGAAGTTATCATCTCCTTCTTTACCAACTGTGTCACACAAACTTTCAACATCTGTGGGCAGCATGAATTTTGTGAGTGGTCTCATGTGATGACCATTCTTAGTTGGCTGGTTTGAAGCATCTTTTAATTTGCCATTGATAGGTACACTGTGGTTTGGAAATTCCATTGACTGTCGTATGTGTTTGATGAGTCGGGTCAGTTCCTCAAGGCTGAACTTTTCTTTCAAGGATATCTCACCTAAAATGTCTGAAAGACAAGGTGAAAATGAAATCATGAAAAATAAAAAATTAAGCTTTAAAACATTATCAACATGATGGTCATTTTTTCATGTATTGGCTTCACATTGGTATTTTCCTTAGTCAACTAGGAAACTTCAGCAACCATTGAAAAGTATTTTTTGACAAATTGCAAAAGGAAGCTGAGAAATAACACATTGAACAAGGAGTGACCTAGACAACAATATCAACATGAACAAATTGAATGAAATTATTGCCATACAGTTTTAAACCATTTGAGATCACCCCAACATATGATTACCAGGAACCTGTCAAACCAGTCTTTTTGTATTGTAGCTATCAAATGTAATACACAACTTCTCAAATACCTTAAGTTTATGATATTGTTATCGCATACCATAACATGAATCAAGTTTAATGAAATTTTTTTCTTAAACTCTTTTTGGCTGATAATACTGCTTTCTTAAACTTAAAACCACCAAATAAAACTGTAGCACTGATGCAATAGAGTTGTAATAATGGTCCAGTTTGACTTAAAAAAGTTCTCCTCTACAGCTGAGTCAATGGACATGTCAATATCAGGAAAACTGAAGCCTAAAATTGTAATTTTTTTGGCATTCATTTCTGGTTGGCTTTGGAGGAATATGATAATGTATCAGTATTTATTTCACTCACTTCTTGTTATTTACCAGAAAATTCAATTTGAAGTTCCCTTTTTCCTTTTTTTGCCAGCCAATTTCTTTTAAGAGTTTGGTATTTGGTAGCTTACTCCATGTTTTGCAATGACTTTACTTTTACTCTAATCAATGGTACATGCAAATGCTGTGCAATACACTGTGAATAAATTACTGATGGTTATAAACTGAATTAGACAAATAGTAAATACTGTATCACTTTACCCCTTTTGTGGGAAGCAATGTGAATGTTTACACAAGTGAAGTTAAAGAAAGCCTAACAAAACTAATTCTTTCCCAAAATAAAATTAATACTAACCTTGAAGAAGTTCACACCATGTTTGCAAAAAAGTTTTTACTAAGCATACCATATGCACAAACACATCTCTCTACATTACCTAATGTAACAACTCATTGTGACTCACTAAACTGGGCTCAGGATTGTATACAAATGCGTCAAGTTTTGCAATAGATCTCTATCCTGCAGACTACTGAGCTGATAAGGTTTTCAAATATATTCAGTATATGAAAGTATTGAATATTTCAAATGTGATTACTGGGGAAAAGAAATAGAACATGGACGACCATATAAAATAGTTGATGCGAAGTTAAAAGAATGACTAGATAAACAACACAAACATATTTACTGATCCATTTATGACATCCCCAGCCCATCCTAGCCCAGCCTGAAGCCTAAAATTTTCTGTAAGAACTGTGCATTATTATTCCGTTTTCAAATTCAATCCCCATAAAGAGCCACAAAAATTCATAAGCCTGCCAAAAGCAAGGTTTGAAGCAAAGAGTGTCTCCAACAGTGACATAATATCAACTGCTGATATCAATTTCCTAAGCTGCAATGCTACTGGGTTAGGATACGATATAAAACTATTTAATATATCAACACTAAGTTGAGCCCAAAGACTGAAAAAAGTGTTTGATTTATAATTTAAAATGGTTCAATTTGAGGCTTAAGATCCCCCTTTAAACTGCTGCAAATTATCACAAAGATTTGTTTTATACCAACATTTCTGAAAAAGTTGTATTAATTCTTCATCTGTTATTGCAATTCAAATAGCTTAGTTCTTCTGCATTTCACAGACACATCAGGTTTCATGCATCACTTTAAGGGTTTATTTGGAAACAACATAATGCCCAGCTCCCAATTGGCTTTTTAGCTCAGTTGGTAGAGCACTGCAATGGTATTGCAGAGGTCTTGGATTCAAATCCCATACAGGCTGAAATTTTTTTCAGGCCTTATTTTCACTGATGCTTATTTAAGTAGTGTTCATTGCTGCAAAGATCGCTCTCATACTCACATCATGTTTTGTTTACAAATTCACCTATGGGTGAAAGAATTGGAGTCAAATTTCTAAATTGTTTCAACATTTTCTACAAGTAGCTTGCTAATACTTAGATTCACAGCTTCGTGGTAATCAGCAAATCAAGGAAAATGTATGTATTAATATTGTGTACTTAGGGGTAAAAATATAATGTTGAGATGAAAGGATTAAGTGTATTTTTTTTTTGTTAATCTGGCTATTGAGGAAATGGGTTGCAACAGATTAGTTCTTCTGTGTGACTCTGTAAATGTAAACTTTCTCGGGAAAGAATTAGGTCGAATGAAATATATTTTCGGTGCCCTATTCAAATTAGTAAGTGTTAAACAACCATTTCTCTGAGCTATCTTCTTTGGCAGCTTGGAAATAGCTCAAAGAAAGGAAGTCCATCAACCATTAGTTTTACCTTCTACAGTTCTCCTGATCTCTTCTATCAAAAAATCCAGTCCATCACCCATCAGGTATCTAACCACGGCAAGGTACCTCTTCTGTAGTCCCTCAGCAATGTGTACCTTCTTTCCATTTTTTCCATTCGAGGCTTCTCCCGTCATCGTCAAGCTATCTAGATACAAGTAACCCCCAATAATGTTCAGCTGCACTCTTAGGAACACAAACAGCATGCATGATGAGTACACTGACGCTATAGTACGGGTAAAACTGAGAACTTTCAGTTGCTCCCAAAGCTCTAACTTGTTAGAAGGCCGTTCACGAAGTTTTCCAGTTATTGCTTCGCAGTTGAGTTTCTCCATCAACGCATCGCGTAAATTTGGCACCAAGGAGAATAACGTAATGGTACAAGTTCTCTGATTGCTCTCAAAATGGTGTTGTTTCCTTGCCTGTTCGACGTATTCCATTTCTTGCTGTCGCTGCCACTCTGCAAAACGCCATCTTGCGTAGCGACTAAGCAGGTAAACTCCACCGACAACTGCTCCTGTGATGAAAAATTTCCTTCTGTGCCGTCGAAGGAAACCTTTGATAGTTTCCCACATATTGCTATGGAGAAGAGCTGATCATCAAGTGAACAAACTTCATCTCTCACTGTCGTGACTATATCTCGTGCTCTGTTTGCATAGAACACCGAGCAATTAGGTTCTACTTCATGAAGTAAATGGTGAAGTGTCACATTATCTGCAAAGAAGATCCTGGTACCCCTCTCGATCTGGTGCTTGTAAACTTTAAACTATGCTGACTAGATTAGGTATTTTATCAGATCAAGTCTGTTCTTCTGCATTCAATCATTTGGTTACTTATTTCCTTGATGGACGGACACATTGTACTTGAGAAACAAGTAAGTTAGCATGAACAAATGAGCCTGCGATCTTACGAAGCCCGTGAGAGGTCTTCGAGGGGACTGGTACAAATAGGTAGCACTGTTTCAATGAAAGGCTGCTGCCTTTCTGTAACATATTTTAAAACTCAGGGTGGGTAAGCCTCAGGAAGGGGGGAAGGGTGCGGGAATACTCGGGTCGATTGTCGCTCCTGGTCCTACAGAATTCCTATTCCATTATGGTCTATTCTGTGGCCAGTTATAGACCCCATCTTAGTCACATTTAGGAAATGTGAGTTTTCGTAATCGCAGCGGTAACACATTTTTAATGTGATACTTCCCATTTTTATATCACTACTTATCAGAATGAGCCCTTAGAGATTGTGTTAGCATAGTTTTAGGCATAATTTGAAAAAACGAGCATAATCTGTTCCCTTTTTATAAAAGTTGCACTTCAAGCATGATCGGCATATTTTAAAATTTTTTTTTGAGAGAAACATCACTAGAGTCATGACTTCTTTGGTCTCTAAAATTGATTATTTTCAAGTTCGGTCCATGTTTCAGTCTATTTTCAAATTTTCAATGTCTAAGGTGAAGTGGATTACCGTATTTCTGTGTAGTTCGTCGTCTAAGGGACTGGGCACACCGGAAGTAAAGACTGCGTCGGTTCACAGGCGACAAATAGACATGGAAGGGAAACGTGATGCTAATATCGTACATTATGACACATTAAGTCACCGCTTTTGATCTTGGAGTAAGTCCAGTAGTTAATAATGTTTTCATAGAGCAAATATTAAACTTATTTAAAGGAGACACCATGCTTTATTGCAAATAAATGTATAATTTGAACTTTTTTGTTTTTTTTTCTTCTGGAAATCGTACTTAGAGAGAAAATAGCATAATTTTAATATCAAAAGCGAACATTATGTATATAATATTGAGAATACTTTGGACAAAAATTGAGCAATACTAGTACCCAAGATATTATCATGATGTTAAAGATCTCTTGGTATCATACAAAGAGCCTTCCTCTTCCCTCCTCCCGATTCCTCTTGTTAACAAGGTCTTAATGGGGCTAACTGTTCGTCGTAAAACAGCCAAAAGATTAAGCTTTTAGGCGTAAAAATTGACGTATTTCAATCGTTAGTCGAAAAAAAATTAATCGTAAAAACTTTTTCTGGTGACCGCAATGAAAAGATATCAACCGTTAGCCATAATTTGGCCACATTTTAACTGTCAGCTGTAAACATCAGCCCTTTTAGATCCTCAGTTAATAGAATAGAATAGAATAGAATAGAAACTTTATTAAAGTGTCAAAAACCGTCTAGCCAGGGAACAAATCCCTTACTAAGTTAAGTCTGTTTTGTAAGTTTTGTTTATTTTTCCTTTTTGTTTGCCACCAGTTTCGAATTCGTAATAAAATTAGATCGTCCAGTAGAGCGGAAACTATCTAGTAGGACTGACCTTGACAACGATATAAAAGTGACAAGTTCAGATTACCATTGATTGAAATCATCACAATCATAATATTTGTATATACACTCTTAATAGTTCAAGGTCAAGGATGGGAGAGGGGAAGGGAGGGGAGGGAACAAGAAAAATCATTCTCCTCGAACCACTATTTACATTTCAGTCAGTTATGTAAACATCACGTATTCCCCTTTAAAAGTATGCTTTTGGATGCAAATGAATGCAAAATACTAAATATCTTATGTTATCTTATTCTTGTGTTTTCCACTGTCACTTGTAATGCTCCCAAGGCCTTCGAGAGAAATGTTTCTTTGGTGGGAAAATCACTTCCGTGACGTTTAAAATGGCATAAAAAAGCGGAGTTACTTGACTGCGGAACCTGTACTTTTCTTTATAGAATAAAGAAATGGAAAAAAAAAATAGATCAAAACTAAACCATTTAATAGCTCTTTATAAAATTGCATACCTTTTACAGTAAATTTCGCCGTAATTAAAGTCAGCTATTTCTAGTTGGATGTCAAGGACGATTAAAACATAATTGTCTTTAAGTGTAATCCTCTGTATATCCGAAACGAACTTTCAAACAGTGTTAGGGCCTTTTTGGTTATTTATTTCGTTTCATTACTTTTCTTTACAAAAAATATGGGTTCCGGAGGTTCTGCGGTCTGCTAATCAACGAATTAATGACACCAATAAAAAGGCATTCACAAAAGTTTATGTATAGTCTCAAGACTCAGAGCCCAATACTTAAATTTGATAGATTTTCTCTCCATTCTTTTTAACTCTATCAAAGCAATAGTTCATTGTCAACTTGCCTTGAAAAAGGACCTGACTCTGTAGAACGAGATGGAAATACTTTTACTTTGAGATTAATATGCTTGTGTGCATTTTGATCACCCACGCATCAAACTTCCGCAAAGTAAAATTTCCACGAAAAAGGAGTTACAGATAGTACGGGTCTCATATCTTTTCAGTTAGAACTGTGAGATCATATCGACTATTTTGGAGAGTGTTAAGCGTGGGTTTTTTTTTCGTGGTTTGCTTTGTTTGACCGCGCAGAGTTAAATTTTAGCTGTCATTTACCATAGCCATCAAAAGGTGCGTTTGTAGATTATGATAAGTTCATAGTTTCTGAGTAGAAGGTATAAAAACTTGTAGTTTTATCATTTAGTTAGAATTGGGATGCTCTTCTGCACTTAACCCGAGTAAGCCCTTACAAAGTTGTATCACAGGGTTTCTGTTCATCAATATCATAACTTTTGTGTTTCGTTTTTGTCGGTAGATGAACAAACAATTATATCTTTTTGTACTTTTGCGAAGATCTAACCGACCGAGCCGCTTAGTTTATAAATAATTAAAATGGGAAATACCCTTCTGCTGCCGATCTAGCGCCTTACAATAGAGCACGTGCACTACATGCTCGATTTATCTTCCGTTCCATTTCCGTTCCAAAGGAAAACAACTACTTTCTTTTCTGCTGAGTAAAGTGGAAGTGGTTCAATTTTTTTTACCCATGGCATGTGATGGGCGAATACTAGTAACATATCTTTCATGAGTCATGTCTTAAAATAGAGAACAAACGGTGAAAAACACGTATAATCATTATGACAAAATAAATGGCTTGAAATATTTAATTGCTTTGTGTGCTTAGTAACCTGTCTGGGCACGTATTTCAAAAACACCAGCAGATGGCTTTTTTGTTTCTGTTATTTTGGTTAATTCCCGTTTTTATAATGCTGAATAAGCAAAATTTTGTTTCCTCGTCTTTCTAGTCCAATGCAATGAGAAAATATGATTTTTCTGCCTAAAACGCGTTCAAAATAAGCATGGGACGACTTTAGCGATTTTTTACGAGCTAGAAAAGTTGCGGGAAAACTTTGAAGTTGGCGCGCGTCATTCGATGACATCACTGAAATTGAGAAAAATCCACGAATCATGGAAGCCGTTTTATATTGTGCCCAATCAACGTCGAACGCTTGATCAGCCAGGTACTTTCCGCCATGACATCGGTTTAAATATGCAGGGTTAAGACTCGCGGGTACGAAGACGTGAAAAATATTATCTCTTATAGCTGAGGAACATTTTTAAGAGCCAAGTCTTAAATTCCACTCCCTTAAACTGGTGAGTAGATCGAATGCATAAAATTTATCGGAAAGTCTTTTTCTTCCCGAAAGGTTTTCTTATTTTATTGATCGCTATGTCCAAACGTGACAAGATATTTTGATCGTTGAAGAATTGATTGAAAATTTTTTGAGAATAGCCCTCTGTCAAGGTTTCGATAGGAATCTTTCCAACAGTTGTTCTTTTATGTTTTTACAACGCTGTAACCCGAGATGAATTTGTATTTTTCTGCGGCTGTAAACGGCACGCGACTCCCTTAGTGAAATTTGCTGGAATGTTTGAAAGGGACTTAGTCTAGTAGGTTAGACTCTTTTTGGTCTCTTACTCCTGTGGAAGTAAAAAAAAATCAAGTTGTCTGAGGTACAAACCGTGTCAAGATAATAACGAATAGTGATAAATTCAAGTCGAAGTTGCGTAAGAAAGATTTGAGCATCGAACATGCTTTCTCTCGTTGTAGTAAGAAATAAGCCCAAGTTTAGCTGGGTTTGATGTCTGTTTCATTTCACATACATTTTATTCGCAAATAACTTGTGTTGGTGCTCAAACTGTTGGTATATTTTCTTGTAGTGAAGTACATATCAATTTTTAGTATAGGTTGGGCCAAAAAATTCAAAACAGAAGTTATGTTTTTCATCGAGACGCTTAAGTTGTGTCGACAATACTATACGAACCGTGCCCACTTAATTTTCGACTATGAAAATTAAAAATAATCTATTTATTTGTTTATCAATTGAAAGGTTAAAGATGCGAATTAAAACTTGGCTGTTTTCCATGTGATAGTCTTTCAAAACTAAAACAAAACAGATTGTCCCAGGAAGTCTGAATTCGTTGACTGGCATCGCTGTTGTTGTTGATTCCCATTCATGTAGAGTGGGGCAGTTATGGGTATCACATTGGACTAAGTGTTACTGGAGGAGGGGGTTATTTTTAGAAACACATCTGATCAGCTAATTATTTGAAAATGATAGAATATGACTCATAAAAATCCATTGTGGGCAAGTATCATTGATAGTGTGGAATAAAAGCTTTCATTGTCTTGTTCTAATTTTAGAAATGTCAAATCTAATATTAGACTTGAAGGATTAATAAACGGCAGATTAATCAGTTTAATAAACAGTATAGGGATACCGGACCAACAAGCATTGTACAACTGAAAACTTTTATAGACTTGAAAGTAATACTTGATTCAAACAGAGGTATTTGTTCTATGAATTGTTTCTTTTTTGCCATGTAAAAGATTGTGACTGTTTTTTTTGCTTTTGATTTCTTATACTTAAAAGAATTCAAATGTGAATATTTTTTAAGAAGCAGTGATTTTTAAGTGCTTTCATTTGGTAGTGTAGATTCAGTCACAGAAATAATAAATGTTGTAAATGATGAAGAAATTTTCCACGAAAATTGCTAGTGTGACGAGTGACAATCACATGGTGATTGCTTGATTCTGGTGCATATTTGAGTTTAGGTAACAAATTTTGTTTAGATTTTCTTTAAGCAACAGCTTTTGAAGTCCAATACTTTCCTGTACTATGAGAATAATAATACTTTTAAAAAAATGTCACAAAGAATACCTTCTGTAAATATTGACTTAGATATCAGATACTGTGGTTGCCTTGGGAAACTGACTACAAAAAATTGTTTTGCCTTCTTCTGAATGGTTTGTGTTCTTGCAGAATTCTAGATGCTTGACATAGATATAAATTAACTCTGAGTCAGTAATAAAATAAAATAATTTTTTTTTTTTGCTATTGAGCACATTTCATAATGACTACTTGTACATAATTTATTTTTAAAATTTTCTCTCTTCTTGCTAGCTGGAAAAGGCATTTTTTTTTCATTTTTGGAGACTGTAGGGGTGTGTTATAACTTGCTGAATCTTGTCCATAATAACTTGTAGAATGTAATGTTAAGTCACTCTCTTTTTTTAGATTGGAGGATCATGGCTCCTGGTGGGGGCTCCAGAAGACAATCAGATGATGAACAGGATGGTAATGGTGAGCAAAGGCCATCTTATCAAAGAGCCAATAGTGTAGACGAAGTATCAGGGCAAGCACCAGCCATTGTCACCACCTTTTTAGGCGAGTGTTTTCGTGCAGATGGCCTCCCCGTTCCACAAGAACTGAGTGAAAATCAAAAAAGAGTCAACAAGGAAGTGGCTCATGTCATTCGTGACATTGGAGATCGTTTAGCGAATGATACCACTTTGAACAATTTGATATCACAAGTAGTTGTCTCCAAAGACACTGCTTTTGATACATTTCTTCAAGTTGGGGCTCAGATATTTAATGATGGTAAAGTAAATTGGGGACGAATAGTGACTCTTTTCTACTTTGGCTACAAGCTAGCATTACAAGTCATCAACCAAATACCACTCATCAAAATGATTATTGGGTGGGTGTGTGAATTTATCAAGGACCGCTTGGCCAAGTGGATTTTTGAACAAGGAGGATGGGTGAGTCTTGTTTTGTTTTTGGTTTTTTTAATCCAATATGAATGTCTACTATATGAAAAATGTTTGTATGGTTTTCACTCAGCATTTACCAGTTTTGTGAGATTATCAACAAGCAAGGAAAGTTTGTAATCCAGTGAGGCATTTATTCTTTAATTTAATACACAGCCATCATCTAATGTTTGTAGAGTTTATTAAAAAAAAAAAAAAAAACTCTACAGGCATCTTGTGCACATTGTCATGTCAGAGAATATTGCTTATAGAATTGCCATGTACCCAGCTGTTGTTACTGATGTCTTGGAATTGAAACTATTTGAAAATAGCAGTATGGCAGAAAATGCTGTTCCAAAATGGCAAAACAATACATAAACCCTGCTGACTCCCAGAAGTGATTAACATGTTATGTCTTCTCATAATATCTGTACATTGTCCAGCAAACCAGTAATGAGAATACTCAAACTTATCAGGAAGAAGTTATCTTGATCTAACATGAAATTCTCATAACTAATTTACAAGGAAATGTGTAGCAGTTAGAGGGGAGGATTAGCAATCAGATCTGGGGAGTTAAAAGGGTTAAATCTTTATAAATCTTGCATATTTTAGTTCTCCCACTCAAAACTAATGTAAAGCTCCTTTTTTTCTCCACACCTGTTTCAAGTACTGTATCTTTTGTGCTCTTATCAAAAAGCTCTTTCCTTTTTGCAGGAATCTGTGGTTGATTACTTCAAGGCTTTGAGAAAGAAGCACGATGTTCAGGTTTACTTTGTCTTCAGCTGTATCTGTGCTCTTGGCTTTTACCTGCTATATCGTAAACAGTAGTCAATCATCAATGAGGAAGGTCTCGGACAATAAAATGATATTGCTGTTTAGCCTTTGCAACAAATTTCACTTTGTGAATGTGAAATATTTTGTAATTTACATTGCTTTAAGGTTTGAGAGACAGTTAAGAAAGTACCTGCTGGCATACCCCATACTTTTAATGATTTATTTTTAAACACTAATGGTGCGTGCCATAGGATCTTATAATCACAAGACCAATGATGATTGTAATATTATTATAACCAAAATTATAAATTAAATTACTGACAGTAATTTTACTTGCAAGCAGAATAATGGCACTGGTGATTGTATCTTTCTTTGACCCTTTCACTCTCAGCAGTGACTAAGACATAATTTCTCCTTACAGCATGAATGCAATTCAAGCAAACAAGTAATGAGAATTGCAAAAAATAGTAACTGGTGGATTATCATTTGCTCCAACACCAAATTCTTAAAACAAACTTAATACAAAACATATTGCCTGCAGCAGACAGTAAGGTGAATTTTTATCAAGATATTGAGAGTGAAAGAGTTAAATGAATACTCAGAAATGTCAGTCAGTGTCTTTGTGGCCACAACAAAGAAATTCTTGAGTAGTGTATGAAACTTACCCTTGTCAAGAACATTTTCTGATGTAGCCATACTGCACCAATCATAATCCTCCATTCATTAACAAAATTGTGGGATGTGTTGTCAAGGGCTACCTGCTATATACACAAATTCTCTCCAACCCCCTTTCCATCTTTTTGTATTTTTACTGTCATCGCTCTTATTGTAATGCTTGCTGTAAGGGCCACTATTGTTGCCATTACTATGTAAATAGAAATGAAATTTTGTCATATTTGTTTAATCATTGATTAATATAGCAGTTGACAGAAGAGGAAGTCACGAAATGGATAGTATTGGTTAACCCCAGTTCAGCAAGAAGTATGTTATTACAACACTCATGATGAAAGCAAAAAGGGCAGCTTAACTTGTGTACATTTAAGAGTGAACCTGCTCAGCAAGTTTTATTCTTATTTCAGAGTTATTATTCCTAATTAAAAGCAAGTTAAGATAGAGGTTGTTCAGTTTCTTTTGTCTTTTTGGGTTTGAGAAAATTTTCTGTTTGATTTCTAATACAGTGGGTGGCCACTGATGATATGTTGCATTTGATTTACCCCTTACTGAAGGAGTGGTGTAGTATGCTGGGACTCAGCTTTAGTTAAATGACTGAAAAAGATACCTACACAAAAGCTTATGAGTGTGGATGCTCCACTTTGCTGTAGGATGTGCATGGAAAAAAACCCTCAAGTAGCGAGAACACCCATTTGAACACACTTCCCAAGTATTTACATGGACAATTTAGTCATTTTCAAATTATTTTTTGTGATTGAAGTGCCAATCAACCCAATGACTACTGCACCAGCTCACCTGACTCCAACAAGCAACAGGTTATGTTATCCTGCTCTATCTGTATCTTTCTTAAAGGTAGCTTTTACATCCAAGTTAGGCAAGGGAAAAATTTTCCGAGATGTTAAATATAAACCAAGTCAGTGAAGACTATTTTACACTCGGGGGGGGGGGGGGGGATGAAAAAAAACTATTGCCGGGGGTGCATGTTTGTGGATTGGTCTAGGGCCACTTAAGTTTCTAGACTCATGCATGCTCCCCCACAAAACCAGAAAATTGGATACAATCCCAGAATTTTTTTCGTTGTCTTTTTCTTACACTTATTCTTCATGCGTAAAAATGTTGTGGTACGAGTATAAAAAAGCATGTCTGAAGTTGCAGGCCACCTGTGGGCATGTATGAATGTGTATTCTATAGCCCCAAAAAGGGCAATTCCAAAAACCTTTGCTATTTGTTTTCCTTGCTTCTCTAAGCTCACAAGACTTTCTAGGCCTGATTCGAATGTTTTTTTGCTGGAGAGGAAGAGTTACTCCTCAAACACGTCATGAAGGAAGTGGATGTGAAGGCTAAAGGGCGGTGGACATCGATGGGCATGTATCTGTTGTCGGTCCCTTAGGACGGGGCGACCTTTGAATAAAGACCCTGGGTACGAGGTTCGGAATATGACTTATTTAATGTTATCGACTTGTAAATGACCTCTTTTAGCGTTGTCATGCAAAATAGTTCACAACTCCTTCCGCGAAAGGCGATGGAAGTTTTGTTGATTCGTGAATTTGCAGCATGACATGAACCTGAAAACTAGATGAAGGCAACATTCAGACGGCTTTACTTGGTTGATGGCTCGCACTCATGGCTCATGGCGATTCTCGGGTTGTTGTGAGCGGAGGAATCATACTGAACAAGTTTCGAAGATTCTTGGAGCGACTGTCTCAAGAAATCGAGGAAGACCAGTTACAAGGCTTGAAATTTCTACTGAAGGGATCCATCCCCTCAGGACATCTGGAGAAGTGTAGCAAACCAAGAGATTTGTTTTCAAAAATGATACAACAGGGTCTCTTGGGAGAGGACAACTTAGGCAACCTTGAGAAACTTTTAACGGACGTTCGAAGGCTCGATCTCGTGAAACGTGTAACAGCTTATAGACAGAGCGAATCACCAGGTAATGTGACAGCATTGGGTTTTCCTCATTTTTCTTTGTAATTAGAATAATGCCGATATATAAATGGTTGATTTTTTAATATCATAAGATCAAGGACTAAATTAATTCATAAGTGCCCTAAGATAAAACCAGTGTTATACGCCGATCAATTCGAAGCGTCAACGCGCCCTCCCCCTCTTGGGCATTTGAAATTTTGCAGATTGGTTTGTTCAAATTCCCGTCCCCAAATTGGGGCCAAAAATTGCGTTCAAATGCCCTACCCAAATCCCAGATTTGATTTTAATAATCAGTGAACAGCAGTTCAATGTATCCCAGCCCCTGGAAACATGACTGGACTAACACATTCCAACATTGCAATACAAAAAGAATAGACGAAGAATACTGTGGTTTCTCACAAAAATCCATTATTTTGGAGGACAGTTAGCACTGTTATATTTTAAATAAACGAAAAAAAATTGGAAAAAGTTTTAAAGGATTCAAGGTACTGAGGGTCAAATTAAACTAAGTGTACTAAGTACAGGAAATGCATGACAATTAGATTCAGGGTAACATGATTGAATAAGATCAAGTCAGTTCGAAGTAAGAGAGGGTAAGAGAGGGTTGATAGTCCGAGTCATTTGTTTTTGATGCAATAAAAAAGTGTTCATTTTACCAAAGACAAATTTTATTTGTTACTTCTGCAGCTGTAGAGCTGGTGTGCTTCTCTTTTGGTATGCAAGAAGCAGATGTCAATGTGCAAAAAAACCTTGTGCACAGCATGAATGCATTTCTGGGTTTTGATCCCTCAGAAATACACCTAGAAAGAAGTGAGCAAGTGGGAGTCAATTGGTGGAATTTAAATTTTAAAATCCCCAATAGGAAGGAAATGGTAGACAACCTTCGATGGGCTGCTATTCACAAACTCCCTTGGCTTAACCATTGCGGGGTCAAAGCAGTGAGAATTGGCAATGAATCCCAAATTCTATTGCAGCCAATTACACGCTCACTCTCTTTAATCACTCCAGGTGAGTGTTTGTAACAGTGTGGATGTTAACTCATAAAAATGACAAAGTGGAATCAACCAGCAAAATGGTCATCACAATTATTTACTTAATATGTTAATTGAAAGTAAAAGATGACAAACTTTGGAGATGAGGAAATTACTAAAATGATAATAGAGAAAAGTGACATAGATGCTCATGTTCATAAATCAAAGCAAAGTGTTGGGCTTTGACTTCAAGCATTTAACTGCAAAATTGGAACAGGCTGTGGTGTTTGAACCCTCTCGAGAATTAAAAAAATTTCAGTCAACAATATAAGTTTGCATAAGATATTTATGTAGTCTTACTGTAAGTTAGTAAATGATGTGAATCAACGATGACTCATTTTTAGTCAAGGTTAGAGTTAAATTTTTTCCAAGCAATATTCTTCTCAGCATAACAGGTGTGGAGATGTATAGTGGGATATCAAAAATTATCCGGTCAATTACTGTTAGTAAAATGTGTTTTTCAATAGGGTGATATTTTTGTAGCCCAAGTACAGTTAGTCGTTTAGATTTGTTGTTTTGATATTAACCCATTTCACTCTCAAGATCCCAATATCAATTGCTCAGTCAATCACACAGTTCTTACAGTCGTCCTTGTAGCCCCAACAATTTGGTGTTAGATCAGAGTGCCTAGTTGTTGCTTTGATGAGTTTTTCCTCATCACCTCTCACCTTGACAATTTAATGAAATTATGAGGAGAACTCAGAAGGAAATAACTAGACTAAAAAAAATCTACCAGTAACTTTTTCCTTGATTTTTCCTTTCTTTGCCATCTCATCCTATTTACAGCTGATATACAGACTTGTGAACAAAATTGGAAAGAATGTTCTGTGCATTTTGATATGCTGTTCTGTTCTGTGAATGTTTTAATTTTTTTTCTGTTTTCTTTGCTGCATATACAGATTGCAATCATGATGATAAAAACCTGGACCTGATTCTAGTTGTTGACTGTGCTTTATCAAATCCAGTGCTGTTACAACGTCTGAAGACTCAACTGAGGTATCTGATCAATGATATTTTCGACAGTTTCCATCTCAGACTGGCACTCATCAGTTACCAAAACCATCAAAGGCATCCACGCCCTGGAATGCGATCTGGTGATCCTCAAATCAATAAAACAGCACTCATACAAAAATTTACAGACAGAAGGGATGCTATGAAAGAAACCATAGAGAACTTGCGTCGTCTTGGAAGGCCAGGTGGAACAAGAGGGCTAGCAGATGGACTGGCACTAGCAGTCCAACTCAGTGAAGTTGGTGATGACAATGATAAGTGTCGCAGAAACGCCATCAAAGTCTGCATATTACTGCGTGAGTGTAAAGAAATTCATTTGTAATGAATTATGAGAAAAGCTACAGGGACTCAGTGCCTGGATAATGCTTACAGCTGTAGGATTTTGCCTTGCTTATATAATACCCTCTGTGGCTGCAAAGTATAGGGTTACTTCCTTGAGGTTGTGGTAAAGCTATGAATGAGACAAGACTGCTTTCATTTATGCTTTCACATAGAAATATTTAGATTATTACTGTAATTTGATAAGATTCATGAATCATGATTAATAGCATTTTGGCTTCATCAATTTGATTGCAGCCATATTGGATCAAAGAAAAACTCTTGAAAATTTTCGGTGTGAACATGGCCATGATGTGATGAAGCTCTGTCATCAGCTTACAAAGAATTATGTCACTCTTCATACTATTGTGGTCCCCCAGCCAGAGCCAGCATACATTCCGGACCCAGCACATGACTTAGTGACAGACTTTTTCACAGGAATTTCTCTAAAGACAGGTGGTAAATTTTTCCAGATACCCGATGTCAAATTTATTTTTGAGGTAAGAATTTAAAGGCTCTTTACCCTTACACTCCCAAGATCAGAGAGATACAGTATTGTAGATAGATAGATGGTTTTATTAAAATTACCCTTGCAGCCCAAGGGCTGAATAACAACAACTTTTACAAGAGTGTAAAATGTAAATTAATCATAGCTACAAATTATATAATAATAAATTAAGAAAGTTAATTCATAAGAATTTAACAATAATAAAGGTTATCATTATGTAAACACTAATTTTAATTAAGATAAAACTAAAATTATTCGAAATCAGATCAATTAATATATGAGTTGTACAAGGACATGCTATTGGCAATGGCTTACAATAAAACTGTCTCTAAAATGATTGGTGTTAAAACGCAGGACTTGGAACTTGTGATTTTCCATGTTCACAACATGCCAAGGCAAGGTGGCGGAAGTAGTGAATAAAGTTTGTGATTGTTGTTATTACTTATCTCTTTAAACATTGAATTACAATTGCCTCTCTCATGTCATACAAGGTAGGTATGTTAAAAACTTCTAAAGCCTGTCTATAAGATAAATCATTAGTGCTTATTATGCGTAGTGCTTACTTCTGCTGGTGTTCTAACTGATTGGAGAGATATTGTGGTAGAGCAGTATCAAAGACTGGACATGCATATTGTGCAACTGGGCATATGCAAGTGGTGTAGAGACTCATTTTGCTGGCAAAATTTCAAGGGACTACTTTTCAGGAATTTTCCAAACTCTTGTTTTTATCCATAGGAACTTATAAAATCTGATTTTCTGTGGATGTTAATAAGTTCTAAAATTTCAAGGGAAAGTTTTCCCAAAAGTGTGTGGCAACTATCCTAAGAAAATTCTCTTATATTGATAAGTCTTGCCAAATGAACTTCAAGTAAATTGCTTTCATGACTTGATTTTTTGTCATTTGGTGCACAAGTCAACTGAAATCTGTTCATTGACTTGAATCAAATCCTGACTGGAGGGTTTTCTTTGAAAAATGTAATTGCTTGTTGATAACTTCATTAATTTATCATTTCACTATAATTATCATGATAGTCATTTTACCAGTTAAGGTCATGAGAACCTGCAAAATGTGCTATGATATTACACCATAGAACAAGTCAAAAAATACGGAGCAACAAAATTGCCACTATGAGCACTCCAAATTTTGATTATTTTTTTCCCTTTTTTAGGCTTGCTTTTTAAAGAAACAACTATTAAGCACAGCATATTTTTTTTGTTGGTCACAAGTGAAACTTGGTGAATGGTTTTGTTTTTGTTAACCAAAGTTGGTTTTTTACGTCTTCCTTTTGTGTCTTTTACGTCTTCCTTTTGCGATCAATATGATGTACAGATAGGCCATTGGATGTGTTTTGCAAACTAAATCAAAGTACCAAGAAATGAAATAGTAGTGGAAGAATAAATCTTTTATTTCCTTGCCCCTTTGGGGCTTGGAAAAATAATAGTGAGTTGATACAACTTGCCAAATGTCCACATTTATTAATTAAAACAGTGTATGTTAACCATTGAATAAGGTGACTAGTATATGATTGTCATTGACTGGTTTGACATGCAACTTTGCATTTATTGTATGTATTAGTCTTAGAGCGGAAACAGCCTAATATTATCTATTTATAAATTTCTGGTTAGTGAAGTGGTCAAATGAGTCTTGTGATCTATAGAAATTATGTATTCCACATAGGAACCTATCAAACCTACCTACCTGTACCTGTGGAAAGCAAATAAAACACATAGTTTGATCACTGACAGGTATCTTATTTAACCTGGACTACATTGTAGGGGTTTATTTGAGTTTTAATGGAGGTGACTGTTCCTTAAAAATCATTGGTCATGAATTGATGACTGAAGTAGCCAGCAAAATGTAAAAAGGGTACAACATTACTGGAAAACTTTCCTGCCCTCTTAGTTTAAGAGTCAGTTAGAAGACTTAACGATTACTGAATATTTGTGTTTGATTGCCTTGGCTAATTTACCTTTTGATAGGTTGCCAGGTGTATAATTGGTGCAAATATCTCTGAGGAACATCTCTTCGGCACTGCCTATGACATTATTATTGAGGAAATCAGAAAGACAGAAGGTGGAGATGTCTCCCTAGAAGATCTGAATATTAAACTTCAAGAGGGCCTTAATCAAAGATCTTTTCATGTCAGTCGTGTGCTATTCAATGGACAATTGGCCATTGGACCAGCTACAAAGTTGGCAAAGAAATTCTCACTGGATGAAGACTTCCCTAGTGCTTGTGAGACATTTCAGTCTGCTCTGGAAAAAAGGCGTCAATCTACCCGTAACATTGTTGCAGCACCTGGAACACCAAGTGATGTTGACATGGAGGAAGCACAAACTACCACCTCGCAATTTTCATTATCAACTGATTGTGTAATAACCACTGAAGTCTCAGAGAGGATACTCCAGAGAGTTGTTCAACGGAGATTCTGGCCTGGATAATGATTAAGGCATAAAATTTTAATTCTGTATCTGGCATACATGCATGCAAATTAGCTGGTTAACATAGAGGTATGCTACATTTTGTATCTGTATGCAGTATTCACCTAAGCAAATTCTACTTCTTTGTAAGAATCTAGTCAACACATTTTCAAATATTATTTCAAAGGTGGAGAAAACTCCATTAGGATGCCACATAGTGGAAGAAATATTTTAAAATCATTCTTAAAAGACATTTGTTAGAATATTGTTGGCTAGTCATAAGGTATGCAATTCAGTGCACCTTATAATGATATTCCACTCTTGTGATGTAGTTCATATGGTTCAGTTTTACCCTTGGTTCAAATGTCATTATCCTTTGTTTCAAATGAATTTGCATCTATTCAATATTTTTGAAAAAGAAAAAAAAAGGAAAATTTAATGCAAACCAAGGAGAAAATTGATGGAAAAGCTCCACAGTATTCTGACTGTGAAATACCAGCAACTTTTGTGAAATGTCAGGTGTACCACAAGTAAGAGTTTAATGTTTGACTAACTAATACCTTGACATGAAAACCAGAAGATGCCAGTTCACAGTCAGTGCTTACATGAACAACAAGATCCCCCTTCTGAAAGATGGGAGAGGAGTGGTTGACATGTACCCTGGGATTTCTTTTAGCCATATGTAAAGGTACATTCATAGTTTAGTAAATTGAGGATCTTATTTCTTAACTTTCTAAACCAAGACCTTTCATATCTTATTATTAGCTGCACTTTTTATGTTGTGGTGCAAATAGCCAAAGGAAGCCCAAGCATGAGAATGCAAGGGAGAATTACATTATAAAACATTTATTGTCCACTGGACGCTAAAGAGTATTTAAGCAATAGACCGCACTTTCCATGTATCAGTCTTCCAGTGCAATAATCCATGTATGATTTTTGGAAAACATATGAAAAATTTGTAAGTCATGAGCTGGAGGTAAGTGATTTACAAATTTTTTTAAGTATTCTTCTAACATTCCTCATGGGTTATTATGCAGGTAAACTAACAGAGAGTGGCCTTTAGCTTTTTTATGAAAAAAACTGAAAGCAGAACATAGTTGTCTGATTATTTAAACAAAGGTTAGCCATTGTTTAACAAAACCACATCCTAAACAATCCTCAATTTTGGTGAACTTTTTATCAGAGCATTTATTTTTGTGAACAGTATAAAGAGGGCTGAAAGCTAACAGCAGAAGGGCATTTATTTAATTAAATCCACCCCCTTATATACCTTAGGAAGCCTGAGGTCCACTGAATGTGCAAAACTGTGGTTTGGGTTACACTTTGTTTAAATAACCAGCCCAGTATGTTTCAATTTTTCTATGGGCTCATCAGTGCAATGAATGATAGGTTTCTGATCAATAAGGTTATAGATTAATTTTCATTTTCTTTTAAGATTGAATTTCCATGAAATCATTCATAAATATACAATTTAAATAGTATAAAATTGGACCAAGACACAGTTTATGGCTCCAGCTGCATAACAGCTGGAGCCAAGAAGGAATATGTCTGAAACAGTGTCTTATTATGTGAATGATGTCAACCAAATGTTACCAAAGTCAGATTGTATATCCTTGACTTTATAACTGTTATGCTGCTCTGTAAGAATTGACACATTTTGATGTCATGTAGTTATAATAAAAATGATCAAAAGTTTGGAATGAAGAAATTAGGTCATAACGTCTTACATATTACCCAATATCAATTTTTATATCATTTTTGCTGCCATTTTTGTCATATAGAAGGGCTGTATATTTTAGGTTTGCTGCTTTCTCACAGGAACCCTAAAGGTGATACAAAATGGCTGCAATAAATTATAAGTTTGCTGTGAGGGGTGTTAAGATATTATTCTAAGTAGTAGGGGTGTACAAAGCAAAGAACAATTTAAGACTCAATTTAATGTTGAAAGTGATGACATCATGTAGGGATCTTTCCTTCAACGTGTCATAAACAGGAATCAATCGAAATGTGTTAATAATTTATTCTGTTAGATACGGGAAGAGAAATTACTGATGCTGTATAAAGCTCTGGAAATGAATTTGATAGCTACACAAAATGTAATCCATGGGGAACACCAAATTGAAAATTGACTGTAGACGAGCAATTGTCTGAAGAAAACTAGTTTTGGGTCCACTTATTTTAATTTTTAATGACATCTATCAAATTTGGCGGGATTTTCTTCAACCAGGCTCTTTAAATTAATTTCGCAAAGTCCCTTACGAATTTATTTTTCTAAGAAAATTTCCAAAAATGACACTTTCCATGACTATAGTCTACAAACCAGCTTACATAGCAGGAGTGTGGAAAATATTTTGGGATCCTACTTTAGCATCCTGGTCAGGGGCATTTTTTGCCATATAAGAGGAGTAGACATGATCTGTAGGACCCCCTTCAGTAAGAGGGGAGAGAAGGGGTGGACGTGCACTCTGGGATTTTCTTTAGCCAGATGCATGCACTCCCGAGTAAATTCTTTCTTAACTCTCAAAACCAGGCTCTGTTCATGTGGAACTGAGTCTCTATCGCCTTAACAACCTTCGAGTGATGTTCAAGGAGTAGCAGGTAGGGCTCAAAATAAGAAAGTCTGATAGATTTTCCGAGCGGGGACGTCATTTAGCACGTAAACGGAATTGGAAAAATGCCAGGTTACTAAGTTAGTGAAGGAAAATGGCAGATCTGGGAGACGTCTTGTAAACAAAGCTGAAATAAAAGTAAAGCAGAACAAATGGCATGAAGTTGGTGTTGCAGTCTGGTTATGACTGAAGATTATTATGTCTCGGAAAAAACGTAGGAATAAAGGGCAACGTTCTGGAAAGCTTCAGAAAGCCCTGTGTAACAACGATGTGAATGGAAGAGGTAAGCTCAGTACTCTCTCCTAAATCTTGTTTAATAATAAGCAGCTATTAGAGCTTCGGGTCTCTTCCGACCTTAGTCTGAGCCATTTAATAAAGCTCTTCTATTGCTTTTAATTTGTTGACTTGTAGAGATAAGTTCCCAATTTCGTCTATTGTGAATTGAAACATGAGGATTTTGAATGAAGAATGTTCTACTGTTGAATCCTTCCGAATCATTAAAATAATTTAAGCTTAAAAAATTGTAAATTCTACTCAATTGCAACTTTTCCAGGATTTCTTCTTTCTTAGCCTCTCAGTGATGGAGATTGAAATAAGGGTGAGGCGTTTAAACGAACTTGCGACGGCCGGTGATTTTTAGGGATTCATTATTTCATCTGCACCTAATACCTACATCGGGTAGGTTTCCGGTCAAGGAATTTGGATTTTTAGCATTCTTTCAAAGCTACTCACGGACATTGAATGCCTCTGTTTACATTTTTAAGAGGTGGAAACTGAAAATCAAGGGTGCACGTTCTTGCCATCTTTAGCTTGAGTGCAGGTTAAAGAGGAACACGCCTTTGCAGAGAGAGGAGTGGAGGCTGCATAGTTAATTGGTGCATTTCACCTAGTCAACTGTGGTGGCTAATTGTTTTAGAAATCTTTTCATAGTCATGTAATCTAATTCCATCTGTAATCATATGAAATTGGTTTCCTGTTTTGTGGTTGTTTGATTTTGTTTCTCACTCAAGTGATTACAGATTGAATTGGACTCTACTCAATTGTGTTTTCGTTAATATGGATGTTGGATGTGATTATAACACCGGTGGCATGTTACAGTGGAGGGTTCCTCCTGGCTAGTGTGTCTCATGAAACATAAATCATAACCCAACCTTATAGAGGTACCTCTTTGTGATATCATTGATCAATGTAGATTAATGCTACTGATACCAAAAATGTTTCAGATCCAGTGGTTGAAGACTTTGTTAATGCCAAACATGCAAAGGAAGCACTCAAGCGAGTGTCAAAAGGATTTTCATCAAGTGCAAGTATGTTTGATACAAGTTATGCATATAAGTGCTCTTGGCGTAAAAATGAAAGAGATTCTGGTGTAACTCTCTATAATGTAAAGGATCATGACTTCTTTACTGCTTAAATTTAATTCTAGCCCATAGAAATATTTTTTTTAATGATGTAAATGAGTTATTAATTTAAGGGCATTTAAACAGTTATGATAGTTTTTCGTGCTAATCTTTTGATTATCAGAATTCATTGTTTGTTCTTCTGTGTTCTTCAAAGTGATATGACATTTAAAACAGGCATATAATTTCTCTACAAATCTTTGCTCATTCTTTTTGACAAAACAAAGTTTAAAAATTGTTCATCTAAGGTTTAAAGGATGTGCATACTATCTCTCAACCTCTGAAGTATTCTCTATGGCAGTCTACCTAATTATGGTTCATGAGAACACATTGCATGGGATATTATAGATTAAAAGCGTGTGATATGTATGTTCCTTTTACAGCAGCAATAGTTACAGAAGCAGAAAAAGAAAACATGATCCCCTGGTATGACAGAACTGACTTTGATTCACTGTCTGATGAAGAGGATGAGAAGTCATCAATTGGTATCCATGAACAACAATCCACATCAACTTCCAGATCACAAAGATCAAAGAGGAAAACAAAGAAGGATACTCCACACACAGAGTGTAACAAGAATGGTTTGTTATATCCACTCGATATATGGTGTTTGCTAGCACAGTATATTGATCCTGAACATGTGCAAAAGTTTGCATTGATCTGTAGAGGAGCAAGGCAAGCCACAAACACAAGGATGTTTTGGTGTAGAATCTATAAATGTTACATTAGTAGGCCAAACAAGCTACCTGAACGACTACAACCACATAGAATAGAGTGTCGCCCCGGACTACGTGCAAGGATTATAAGAGCTCTTTTCCATGGCTATGAGCCATTTAGGACTCGTGTTGTGTCTCATAATAACTTAAAGGATCCAGACGTGTTGGAAGGTCACATGTGCATATCAATGTGGTACAAGCAGGCCTTGTGCAAGAAGCAAACTAAGAAAATCTGGGCGTTTTATTTCAAGTTTTCTCAGAAAACAGCTGGCATGAAAAGTAAACCTCGTTATTTCTCCAAAGAATGGTTGGCACAAGTTGATGACTTGAATTACAATCCTGAAGATGGACACTCCATTCTTCAAATAAATTGTGTTAATTACCTGCCTGTTTCTCCTGTGCAAGGTCATGTATTGACAAAAGCTTCCATTGGTGTTAGTCGTGACATGAAGTATAACAGCATTAAGTTAATTTTTCATTCACCTCGTAGTGATGGCCGATATAGAAAGGAAGAGGGAAACAGTGTTATCCTTGAGCCAGCATATGATGCTAAAGTAATTAATTGGTGGAGTCCACTTTATCCTCACTGTGAGGATGCATTGTAGAGTACAAAACCACTAAGAGTGACTAGCAGCTAATTTCTCTTTGCAGTGATACTGTTGAATCATTTATAAAAATTATCAGAATAAAGGTAATAATTGCCAACCTAGGAGCTTTGATTTTTAAATGACTCTCCTTGGCTAGCACCAAAGGAAATGTATAGAGAAGAGTATGGAGAATTTGGGTACTGATGTTAGGGTGTAAAGGGTTAACCCTTTAACCATTAAGAATGATTGCATCTCATTTCTCCTTACAGTATCACTATTGAATCAAACATTAAGGTCATGAGAATAAAGGAGATGATCACACACCAGAGAAGCTCTTAAGTATTGAACAAATTCTCCTTGTCAGTACCATTGGAAATGTGTAGGGAACAGTGTGGAGAATATGCACACCAATCTTAAGGTGTGAAGGGTAAATGATTAATACGTCATAGTCTAGGTTTACTACAAAGTATAATCAATTCATTGCGAAGACCATGTCAATAATAGCCATTGTAATCAATAAAACATCATCTGCAATATATTATCAGTTTGACTTTGTCATTGTATAAATTAGGTAAAAAAAACCAAACAATTGCGTGTTCATTGACTTTTCAATCACGCAAATATATTTCACATGTTTATTGATGTTTTATTTTATCATAGTAGTAAAATTCCCCAAAATTTAGGTCTAATGCCTGTATTCACTTTTGATTGGCCACTTAAGGACATTCATTTTAATTTGTCTGTAATGTCTTTTAATTCATCAAAAATTGAAAGCATTTTAAAGCAATATTATGAATACTCTATCTGTCTTATTACACCTGTTCCTCGGCCCACACGGATCCCTTCTGCCGAGCACATTCACTGTATTCAGTAATAGGACTGTGTCATATTTTGAAAAAGGCATGACAGGACGGAAACCGCGCGCTCAGTAAGTACCTCCGACCGTACCCGATCTTCGTCAATTTTATCAATCAATTTTGGAGCTAGCTAGGGGCGTTGTAAATCAAGGCCATGAAACCGCAACGGATGCACTGAGTCAAGATCCGGCGAAGACTACAGGAGACACTTCATAACACGACTTGTACCAAGGACTGGATAGAGATTAGTAGATCTGGCATATCGTCGGCAAGCGAAGATGCTGCCTTCACTCAAGTGCTTCATTCGTTTTTTCTCATGAAAGTGGCTCAACTATATTTTGAAGAAAAAAAATAAATGAGCAATCGAGATTGTGCAATGTAAGAGTCATTGATATCAATACGATATTCAGCAGACGGGTAGACAGTGGCGGATCCAGACCTTGAACTAATTTTTTGTCGCTTGCCCTTCCGGCTTTTCTTCCTTCTGCGATTTTTTTTTTACTCAAAATAGAGGGGGGTGGGGGGGGGGGCCGGCAGCCCCCGAGCCCCTCCCCTAAATCCGCTACTGATTAATATTTTGTATATTTCTACGTAAAATCAATACTCTTGACCAACTTACAAGTCTTACTAGGCAATGCATAACAGTTAGAAGGCAGAATTCCTAATCACATCTGGGATTCAAAGGATTGAAGATTGCGCTTTCTCAAACTCCGAGTTCAAGTCAAGTAGATGCAAGGCGTGTAAAAAAAAAACAGAAAAAAACACGAGACTTACATGGTTTACATACACAACAGGCTGTTGGAGAAGGGGGTTCAGGAACTGCCGCTAAATACTCACCCTGTAAGGATAAAGAGGATAATACATTGGAAAAAAATTAAAGCTACTGTTTGTATTGAACACATACTTAAGAGTTCAATAGAGACAGCCACTTCAACAAACTTTATTGCAGTAAACGTTCATGATGATACGAGAAAACAAGTCGAGTCTTCATTCGTCTTTCCCTGAAATCCCATTTCTGTTTCGTTTCAAGTCACTACGACGCTCTTCAGCAACTAAAAGTCTGGAAACGTCTCTTCATTGTGTGCGTCAATCAATTACGGGAAATACCGAAAGTTCTTTAGTTTATGAAGTCCTCCCTTCAACTTTCTGTCTTTTTAGACAAAGATCAGGTGAATGATTAAACTTGGCCTTATGAGCTTACTTGTGCTGATGATTGCATGCGATGATGATGATTGTGAATAAATAAACATGTCCAAACAAAAACAAAAAAAACAAATTTTTTTCGTGAACCTACTTCTCCACATGAAGTTCCTTTCGTGAAACACATGGACTTTGTTAAAACCATGAGCCCTAGGCATGCGCTCAGATGACACATGTCGTCTGTAAACCAGGGCGGGTCCTTTGGAATAGGCTGCGATCATAGGGTTTTAAAAATCATGGATACAGCTAGGCACTGTAATTTTTTTTTTGATAAATCTAGCGAGAGCTAGGATTAATAGAATATATTAGTAACATTTAAGGAGCATTCGGAATTTGACCTATAAGTCAGTCTTCAACGAAACAACCTGGTTTTGACGAGTCATACAGGGTGGACCACTTTTCTTTCTATCTTTATTCTCAGCCTATGGGAGGAGTGTCTCGATGGGGTTAACAGTTAGCTGTAAAGGGTTCTTGGTTCCACGACTTGTTTTTATTCGTTCCAGAATTAGTTTGGATTAATGTCAATATCTGAGAAACTGCACACCTACCCTTCCCCTAACCCCCCCAACATTGGCCCTAACTTGTTATCATTTGACTGCTGTTGGGTAAGGGGAGGGGTAGGTGCGCAGTTGCTCATATACTGATGTTGATCCATTACTTTTGTGGAAGTTTCTTTGGAAGTATTTAAAGCCCGTATTACGTCAACAGAATTTGCACCAAGACTTACAAATTTGTTATTTCCATCTTTATCGTAGCATAGATTTGGTCCTGACCACACCTGTGGCTTGAGCTCCTTTTGCCAACTCTCACGTTTAAAAATTACACCAGCCAGAGAAAAATGAATAAAAAGAGCTTGGTAAAGAAACAAAAATAAACTTAAAAAAGGAAAAAATTCAACATAAATCTCAGATGACGAGAGTTTTTTAAAAACCTTTAAGGATGAAAAGTAACGTTATAAAAACATAACGACAACATCTCACAATTATCAAATGCAAATGAGGAAAGATAACCGTTGATATATCAAGAGAAAACGAAGGTGCGAAATGTGGGAAACAAAAGTATATAATGGTGAAAAAGTGAAACGTTTTTCTGGAGTGTTCAAGGTTGGTCTCTTTTCCAACAACATATCTTACAAATAAGGAACTCAAACATTCCGCTGCATTTCGTTGAATTGTTCGTGATGAGATAACCAAATATAAGCAAGTGTTAAACTCCATTAGGATATACTTAAAGAGTGAATTGCGTAGAGGGCGTGCTCTAACTGGCTACTCAGACTCTGGATATCTTTGCTATTAACCTCCCAGGAACTCGCTCGGGATTTCCGCCCGAAAATATTGTAATCGTTGCAGGAACAGATGAGTTCAATTCATCTGTTTGTGTTATATTACCTCACTGTTTTGATATATACCAATACAAATATTTACCTTCATGTCGGTGGCTAATGGTGGCCATGGATGAATGGCGGCGCGGCTAAAAGGTCCTAAAAGGCTATTGGCGGCTCGGAAAAATACCCACCTCTGGTGAGTTTCAACGGTGTGACGGCTTTTACGGCCAACGGTTAAAATTTTGGCCAATTTACGGCTAACGGTTAACATCTTTCCATTGTCCTTACCAGAAATTTTTTTTACGGTTAACTTTTTTCAAGAGTAACGACTAAATTAACGGCCAACCCCATTGAGACCCCCTTACTAACCACTCACTTCCACTTTGATGAATAGTTGTTAACCATAACATAATCACACGTCCCGTGAGTACGATGTTGTGTTTCACGTTCAAAATACTATGAAATAAAGTAGATTCGGAGGAATTCTTGCACGACAAAATTTCTTACCATTCAAGAGAATGTAGATAGCCAACGGGGTAGCCATCGTCACAATATCACTAGTAAGAGACAAAACAAGTCATTGTTTACACCAAGAGCGCAAGGTAAATATACCAGTTTTAAATCAACTGCGACTGAAAAGAACCGCACAGAGGTCGAAGCCACTCACCACTAAGAGCTAGTGAGCAACTGAAATAGGTGATTCCCTCTCTTTGACAAGTATGTCGGCTTCATCGCCAAAATTGAGTGCCATAACAGACACTTAAATAGAATACGACAGCACCTTTTTTAAAGTCGTGTTTAGCGTCACAGGTGGTGTGTTAAATTTACTTAGCTAGTGTCATTTTAAACAATTTGACATCAGTGGTAGGAAGACAGGATGAAGTGTCAGGCTTGTTCTTGATTAGACTTTTATAGCTATTTAGACAATTAACTACTTTTAAATGGTAGTCTCGAGAACGATATTTTCGGATTTCTCCCATATTAGTGAGTCTTTTTTTTCCTATGAAATTTTAGTCTTGTCAGAGTCATTGCTAAAGGCACGGTCAGCCGAGAAGTTATCGCCTGGTGAAAGCTGCAGCACGCATTGACGGTCATTTGACGGATAATGGGCTCCTAAAGATTTACTCGCGCAGGTGTAATATCGACATCTTTCTTTAGTATTCTCACGTTTCAGAATTCATTAGAATGCAACAAAAGTTAAAGGTAGTCGTTCTCATTCATAATCAGACGTTATGTGGACGCCCGCACAGTTTTAATTCTTGGAACCTTGGCCATATTTGCAGTGCAACAAACTTTTAAGGTCCAGTATGTACCCTTTTTTAATTGTGGGAAGAGGTCCAATGTACATCTGACTTCCGGCCCCCACTGATCATTTGCCCCCCCAAATAAAAGAGAAACATACGGAAAAAAGAATTCTCGTGCTACACAACTTAGTTGCACTCGTATGTTTAACTTGCGACTCTCATCCTCGGAGACGATCTTCGTTGAATTTTCGGGCAATTTTCGGTGCCGAGTTCGGCTGTTAACCTGATGACGACCGTCGACGTTTCATAACATGATTTGTACCACGGACTGGATAGAAACTCTGGTGAGATCTAGCATTACGTGGGCTTAGCGCAGATGCTATCTCTCAACCTTTTCATTCGTTCTTTCTCATCAAAGTGGTTCAACTGCATTTGTAAGACAAAAATAATATAGTAATAAGCAATCAAGATTGTGCATTGCAGTGAAAGAACCAGGTTCTTTGGCTCTCTAACCAGTCCAGTTAACTTCTTTTGATATCAACGCAGTACCCAGAAGACAGGTAATGAGAGATGGCTATTTTTTATCTTGACCAACTTACAAGACAATGTGTAACTGTTGGAAGGACGAATACCCAATCACATCCTGGTATTCAAAGGATTTAAGTCAAAACAGATGAAAGAATTTTATCAAAACCGTCATTATTTAGTGTGATAAGATTCAATTAACCTTTGCCCTTTCTCGAACTCGTTGAAAGTGGATGCACGGTATGTTAAAAAAAAAAAAATTGAGAAAGAAAGATCAACACGACACTTACATGGCTTGCATACACAACAGGCTGCCGGAGAGGGGGGTTTGGGAACTGCAGCTAAATACTGACCCTGTAAGGACAGAGGGAAGGATACAATTGAAAAAGAAAGCTACGTACCGTTCATATTCTAAAAACACGCTCAAATGAGACAGCCGCCACAACAAACGTTATGTGCCGATCAATCCATAGATTTATAATCCCCTCCCCCCATCGTGGCAACCCACGGACATTTGACACAAAAGGACTTCCTTGGGGGTGGGTGGGTGAGGAGTTTGAACTTGACCGGCTGAGTGGGAAATTTGATCTGGAAGTGTCAAATCTTTCCAGCGGAGTACCGTGTATTTCAATTTTCAATATGCAGGAGTTTAAAGATAAAGAGTCCGCTTCCGTGGGCTAATGGCTTAGAAAGAAAAGTTAACATCATACGGAATGATGCCTCCATGTCAAAAACCCAACCATAAAACCAAAAACTACCGAGTGACTTTACCAAATTCTGCAGCATTCAATTTCCTTAATATTGAATAATGCTTGAGTAGGGTATTTGAACGGAATTTTGGCTTAGGAGAGGGGGAATTTGAACGAACTAATCTCCAAAAGTTCAAATGCCCAAAGGATTGCACAGGATAATGTAAAAGCTTCGAGGGATGCATAATGCAGTAGACGTTCCTGGTGTTATGAAGAAAAAAAACCAAGCCACTTCGAAGTTCTTCATCGACTAAGTTCGGAAAATAAACACAAGAAAACAATATTTGTAATGAACATACCGGTCCACATAAGGCTCCTTTCATAACACACATGGACTTGGTTAAAACCATTGCTCCTGCGCACACGCTCAGATGGCACATGTCGTCAGTAAACCATGGCGGGTCTTTTGGAGGAGGCTACGATCATAGGGTTTGAAAAAGTTACACATGAATTGTGGCACCGAGCAAGTTTTGATAATTTTAGCGTCAGATGGGATAATTAAAATATTAAGGTAACATCAGGAGCCCATTACTTTATGGGTTCCTGTACCAGGATTTGAAGAGGATTGGGAATGTTCGACTTAATAAAGCTAGACTTCAATGGAACGATTCAGCTTGACGTGACGTGGTTCACTTTCTTGGTTTTTTACAAACCTTTGAGGGTTGTTGTCTCAGTTCTACAATTCATTAGGACTTTAGAGGTTTTTAAAGGTATTGCTGTTAACAGCATTTGTATGAAGACTTACAAATTTCGGGTTTCCATCTTTATCGTAGCATGGATTTGGTCCTGACCACACCTGTGGCTTCTGCTCTTTTGGCCAACTCCCACGTTTGAAAATTACGCCAGCCAAGGAAAAATGAATAAAAAGAGCTTGGTAAAGAAACAAAAAAAACAAAAACAAACCAAAAGAAGAAAACATTTAACGTAAATCTCAGATAAAAAGAACACATGTAAACAAGGGTTAAACCGCTTCATAACATCATCGTCATTGTCTGAAACAGTTCTCGAACTCCGAAAGGGCATACATCGCAAACATTTTTATTATTTTTAGTTTATCATCACCAGTTAAGTTCATTTGATCTGCAGTCATTTCCTGTTCATCAATAATTATTACGTATGGAGAACTTTCATCGCCATTTCTTACCTGTTAATGCTTAGCCTTATTGACTTGATTTGATTGTCATTGATTTTCAATAGCACTCTTTAGGCGCAACTTTAACCTTTTCTTTCACACAATGCAATGATATGTACGCCTAATCACTCCTCCACTAAATCTTTTGTAGAACCAATCGTTTTAGGAAATATCTTAGGTCTAGCTTACTGGGCTCTTCGTTTTCGCTAGAACCATTTAGGAAGTCGTGTTTCACGTTCAAAATATGGCAGTTGAAAATAAATTCAGTGGAACAATTATATCAAAAAAGACGCTTACCGTTAACGAGAACGTTAGTAGTCAAAGAGGTAGCCATCGTCAGAATATAATGAGTTGTAGACAAAACAAGCCGTTATTTACACTGAGAACACAAACTTTACCAGTTTTAAATAAACTGCAACTGAAAAGCGCCGCACATACGTTGAACACACTTACTACGAGCGATTAAACATCTTTGCAATAACTCAAACAAATGAATCCCATCTCTTTGACAAGTATGTCGACTTTAACGCTAAAATGAAATGCCATAATAGGCACTTAAATAGAACACAACACCTTTTCTAAAATCGTGTTTATGTCACAGGTGGTGTGTTATCTACTTAGCCGGTGACACTTTGAACAATTTGACGTCAGTGTTGGACCTGTTCCTGATTGGCCTCTTCTTGATTGAGACAACTACTTTTATCAGAGGGTAGTCTCGAGAGCGATACTTTTGGATTTCTCTCGTAATAGTGAGACGTATTTTTCTTATGCAATTTTCTTCTCGTCAGAGTCATCGCTCAAGGCTCGTTTAGCCAAAATCCGACCAGTTTTCCAAACTAAGTAATATGATACACGTAATCTAACGTTCTGTCGACGGGAGCTTATATCAGAGTAGTGCTGATGGCCAAACATGAACAGGAGTGGCCCTGAGAAATAATCACTATGGAAAAAGATGATGGTGAACCTTCACTTTAAAGGAACTGATCTCAATTTGCAATACACAGTTGTGCACTTTGTCCACTGAAATGTTTCCCTCGCAATTATGAGACATATTCTAGTATCAAAAGATTATTTACTTTCTCATCCTTAGCTTGTCAAATTAGAAACAATTTCTGCTGAATAAAGCTATCTTACTTTTTTCCGATTGGTTGAGCGATAGATAAATACTTTATTAACTAAACCATCACAGCCAGAGGCTGAATTACGCCTAGATTCAAGAACAGTAAGATATGTTGAAATGTCAGGACCTGAACTGTCTATTTCACAAATAGATTCCATGGTGCCGTGCTTCTGCTCAGCAACAGATCACAGATTATGTCAAAATGTGGCAAAAACACTGAAAAAGGAGCACAGGCGATGGCACAGTCGAGTGTGTCAGTGATGTTCCAACCACACTTTGACGTTCTCCTTGATTTCCCACAGCGCAGAATTACGACAACATGAAATCTAACTGTTTTATATGATAAAAAAGCAGAATATTGTTATTGGGAATTTCATCTATGCGTAACATGGAATCTAACTGTTTTATTTGATAAAAAAGCAGAATATTGTTATTGGGAATTTCATCCATGCGTAGCGATAGCAAAAGCCACGCTGAATGAATACTATTATCGCACAAATGACTGTTGTGACCTAATTACCGGACTATGATAAGAAATATTGATAAAAACGAAGAGCAAAAATATACAAAAACTAAAAAATGGGAAAGAAAAGAAAGCGACAAAAATAAGCTTTACTTCGCTCCCCCCCCATAAGATTCTTCAAAACGATTAATTTGTTGTATTATTTGCAACACAATTTAGAGTAGAACGCTTTCCCTCATGAAATTTATCAATCAATTTCATCAGTATCTATATTCTCCATACTCTCCCCAAAACATTTAATTTTTTTACTGACGAGCAGAATTCGTTTCACAATCAAAGCCTCTTAAGCTGGCGATCGTTTACGCTATTCTTATCATCATACTGAATAATTCAGCTGTATTACTGTAAAGAGAAAATAGATGCTGGTCACTATTTGGCTCGGATTTAAAGGATCAATACAAGATGTACACATGAGACAAAAGTTCAAATCCTTGTGTAAAACACAAGTGAAAGAAATAAAATTTTCTCAATTTCTTGTTCCGCGCTTACGCTTGCGTTTGCATTTGCGCCAGAATCGTTCGCACATTCTTTACCTTGTACTTGCATTTGCGTCGTACGCTTGAACTAGGCTTGAGGATCATCGACGCCAAGTTTATCTTGTCAATAATAATAAAATACATTCGGAAGAAAAGTGATCCCTGAGAATCTAGGAATAATTATTAAGTTATCCCTTGGTGAAAGCTGCGGTACAATCAGGAGAATTTGCAATTATCTATAGAGCACTGAGGGTCAGTTGACGGATAATCAGCTCCTAAAAATTTACCCGCGCAGATGGAATGTCGAAATCTTTCCAAAATCTTCTCACGTTTTATCGTTCATTGGTATTCAACAAAAGTTTAAGGTATTGGATTAATCTCACTCATTCATATATTCAGAAGTTAACGCAAAGTTTCAATTCTGACAACCTTGGCTTCAGTAGCAATCGAACAAATATTTAAGGTCCGATATGTACCCTACAATGAGTTGTGTCACTGGCTGATCTCTGAAACTCTGTTACAAGTGATCTCATGCTTGATGTCCGCGGAATTCCACCGTCGCTACCCGAAGTCTGACGTCGCGACGCATGCTCATGGCTTTGATCAATGGGACATAGCCCGATGTCGCTCCTGTTTCTACGGTGTCCAAGGTGACGTGGTAGAACGCTAAGGGAACTTCTATTATCAGGTGGACCTGAAGTGTCGGTATTGTCAGGGTTTAGCATTGCGGACAAAACACGGCCGCTATCACTGGAAATCCTTCGGTGGCCTGCGCGGGCATTGGAGACTGAAGGATGTACGGGGGAACGGTTTTTCCGACAAGGTGGCGGGGTGTATCTGGGCTCATGTTCACTGTTACAAGGCCTTCTATTTTGTCGTGAGGGCCTCACGTGAACTGCCATGTAGGTTGGTTCGTGGATTGTTCGTCGTTGTTCATGAGGGCTTGGCCGCGGGGAATGTCTCGGAGAACGAGGAGATACACTTGCTGGGTCGTCAATATTCAGGGGACACCGTTGCTCATCAACCACTGTTTGATAAACCGGGTCTGTCTCACCTTGTCTGTTTTCTGACCTCGAAGTCTTAGGTAGGTCCTGCAATAGTATATCTTGCGGGGCTGTCCAACTTCTTTTATGACGCCCTTCCCTCTCAGGACTAGGCGTTAAGGGATGATAGATTCCTGAAACAGATCGTGGTCTGTCAATGTTCGACCGCGATCGCGCTTTGTGTCTATCGAGTAGAGGTTGATACATTGCTGTAGATGATCCAGCGGCTTTCGTGTTGTTGTGGTCGATTATTTTATCAAGGCCACCATGCGAAGTCACTTTTGTCTTGTCATCTAAAATGACTCTCTTTGATGGAGTTAAGGGCTGATAAATTCCAGAACTTGACAATATCGTCTCATCTTCAGCATCAGCGTTGTCAACTAAGATCCCTTGCTTGGAAAAATTCTGGCGGCTGATACTGAGCGGTTGATAAATACTTGCTGACTCAACTCTCTCATTTTCATCTACAGTGTGTCTCAGAGAATTGCACTCGTCCCCAGGTCCCTCTAAAACATGGTAGAACGGTTCACCTACTTGAGCAAGAGGTGTTTTTCTGTCCTTGTTACCCTCCGAATTATTTTCGTTTGAATTCAAGGTACCACCGGGGATGCACTCGGAGGATCCTCGTTGATCGGGTGATCGTCGGAGACTCTCGGAGCTTTCCTCCTCGATCCCACTGTCATATACTAACTCGTCGATTTCGTTTTCGATGAGAACTCGAATTTGGTCTTGAAAGGTTCTGGTTGTCTGCCGTGCAGGCGAATCTCCATGTTCTGAATATAGGATAATGATAGCAGCTTAGATTTTATATCGATTCTATATTTACCTTTAAGTTAACATGTATTTATTGAGCGGCCTAAATTTTAACAAACAGAGGCATGTTGGATTGAATGGGGAAGCAACGAAATAAACATACATGGGCTAAAGTCTCTGAAATAGAAGGTAGTGTACTGTACGAACACAATTTGACTCACCACCGATAAGTGCAGGATTCACATGAGCTGAATGGTGATCCTGAAAACTAATTGGAGGAAAAAACTGGTTCTCATTGGCATTCATGGCCATTCCCCGTTCTTGCTGTCGTCGAGAAATGTCCAGTAAATCTTCTGTTGAATCACGACTTCTGAGTCTGCGCACTAAACAAAACCCAAACACTCACGATCAACCCTCTGTGGTGTCACTTGTCTTCAAAAGTACACACGTTTGCACAACACCTAACTAAGAAATCCTGATAACCGATTGTGAATAGAGAGGAGGAGGGTAGGCGTCTAAGAAGAAGGGAAAGTTGTTTAGGCCTACTTATAGTGAGAAAGAACGCAGACTCGAACGAAGACATGGCGTCATATTTATAAAGAATACCATGACCACTTAGAAAGAGAACTTCCTTTCCACTCGGACCATTTTTTTTTTCCGCAACCTATCTAATATCTTGACGGCCCATATCGTTTCATTGCATTTTTTTAAATTTTGCAATAAGCATTTCATTTGTTCAGTTGTTCACATCAGTGCGTTACAAAGACACAACTTTCCGTCGCGCAAAAGAGGGCTGCATGTTTTTCTTGGGTTCAATAAAATCACTTTGAATAAATCACTTTTACCATAGGGCTTTTGAAGAAGACAAATTATAGAGGCCCACTGTACCTTTGTTTTTGCTTTAGGACGTCTAGAAGACATATCAAAATGGGTACAAAAAACTTGCTTCTTCTACATATTGCTAGTACAAGAAACAGCACTTTGCCTACTTATTGACGTAATTTTGTGAAAGGGAAAAACTCCTTTGCTGTTTTACCATTTGTTTCTTTTAATTTGATTGTCAGGAAAACCTTATGGAAATTTTTTTAGGAGATTGCAAAGTGTGGAATTCATATCAAATCGTGATTTTCTGGAAATGTCGCTCATTGCCTCGGCTTTTTTGCTAAACTTGTCCTCCACAGGCTACAGTGGGACCTTTTTCAAAACTCCCGCGAGTATGTTATTTTCTCTAAGCTCCGCCTCCTCTAACAATGCAGTACACGATTGGTGATTAGTGCTGAAATTGACCAGGGGGAGCTAAAAGAAACGGTTTAAAACAACTTTATAAAAAGGAATTAAAGATAAAAACGACAGTTTTTTTTGGTGAAAAACAACAAATGAGAGAGTTGAGCATCGAAACTTACTAATACCGCGTAAATAGTGTTTGTCACTGATGAAAAAGAAAGGCAGAACATCTTGTCTCATACCGCGTGTAACTTAGACCAATTAGAAAAGAACAACTGAAACAGCAGATCAATTCACAAAAGAAAGCTAGAAGCTTTCGCGCAACTATCAACACAAAAATTTATCTAGATTCTAGAGGCATTCTCTTTGACTTTCAATATGAACCAATTTCAGCGGTGTTCATCTTTTTAGTGCGCTAATGCGCCATCTAATACGACCCTTGCCTTACCTGAGATGGCCCTTGCTGGGGACGAATTCCTTAGGACAAAGAATTGAACAACAAATTAGTAAAAAGAATGTTTTTAGTCACAAGCAAGCAAGAATGACCATGTTTGTATCCTAACTATGTTCCTAATTTGAATGAACATGCTGTACCTGGTGTGAAATTGTTCCATTTCAAACGCTTCTGAATCCGGAGCAGATTTCACCCGTAGGCTTCCCTTCCTTGGCCTGTGGATTAAATTACTTTTAGTAGGGGTAAATCTCTTCACAATTTCAAACAGAAAAGCATTAGCTACAAATTATCTTGTGATACTACCCACCCATACAGCGCCGTAGTTTCCTTAGTAACTACCCCTATATTCATTTATCAGTGTCACTGACAGATCTCTTACGTTTTAAACACACGCAGTAGATACGAACCCTTTCAAATATCAAAGTTTTTTTTTGGAAATTCCCGTTGTGAACCATATATTTAGTCTTACTAAGTTGTGATAGTGTTTTTTGCAAACGACAGTTTGCTCCATGCATCCTCAAGTAAACACTGATTCGTGATCTCGGTAAAAACTGCATTAGCTAAGAATTCCCTTGTAAAGCTTATTAAGTTACCTGCTTCTATGAGTTTTATAACAGACAGCTGTAAGTGCAGCCATTGTTAGGACAACAGCACCACCCACTACTGCTCCATACAACGTCAAGGGCGTTTTTCCTGAAAAAAAGGAACATTTAGATCAGCACAAACCAACACTCTCTGACAGGCGGCGCGAGCAAGAAAAGTCGATTATAGGATAATCATCTGTAGAGGTCGGTTAGTGAGAATCGACCCCAATGATCCTTAGAGGACAGTTATATTTATTGTGATAAACCAAAACCAAAGCAATCACACACATTAAAGACTGCTGCAAACGATCCGAAGGGCAAAAAAATAAAAGCGATTGAGTCGTAATTGGTGTTAGTTTTCTTTTTTATCTGAGTGGTTGCAGGGTTGATGCGTGTGTTTATCACAGGCACTGCTTTCTAAGTTCAGTTTAATATCACTCTGTTGGACTAGTGAGACCAGATATCTTATCACCACGGTGCGACGAAATGATCGCAAAAGCTTTCAAAATCACACGAAGATCTTAGAGAGAGCAAAGTACTTCTAAAGGGATAAAGCGGATCATGCATTCCAAGCGTACATGAATTAGAAAAGTCGAGTAGAACCTGAGCTCCTCGCAGTAGTCATCCCACCCCGCTGCATGCTGTACCCTGAGGTCAGAGGTATTGGGCTTAAAAATTCAGAGATGACCATCTACTAGAAATTGTCAATAACGAGCACTCATGAACAGTGAAACACTCTAACACTATTGACATTATGGTGAAAAGTTGATCAGTGACATATAATAGCGAGAGATATGATGAAGAGTATGTTTCTTAGGTTTTTTATCAGGCTTGTAATCATTAGGGCCTCGATGGAAAATTTGCTTATTCTCTTTAAACAATAATTACCACTTTTTTCTGTGCCATGTGAAGCCACGGCGGAGCCCACAGTAGTCTTCTTATGGTGGAGCAGTGTAGCTGTTGGCCTGCTAGACTCATTTGGTATCACGGTAGTATTTGTTATGGCCGGCTGCCCGGTGGCGAATGTTGTCGGAATGTTCTGTTCCTCCTCTGTAGTTACTCGTTCAGTGAAATCTGATATTGAAGATGACGTCACGCTGGTGGACCTCAGAGATGACGGCTCTGTTTTAAGTTGTCCTAGGGATAAATAAATAGCAACTTTTTTAACATTTGTAATGTAAGGAAAGGAGATATAAACAAAAATGAGAGAAAACAACCTTTATATCACGACCCTCGTCCTGATCACGGATCTGCAATCGGTGCATACAAATATATATGAATGCAAATTTTTCAGCATGCTCATTGGCTGAGGACATGTTAGCCCATCAAAAACAGAGGAGAAAGGTGAAACTTAGAGAAGAAGTTTGTATATTACAAATAAATGGATGGACGATTTCATGATGAATTTGGAATACGTGACCTAACTGGATTGTGCAATATGTTGGCTTTGAAGGATTTAAGCTCATGCTCTTTCATTCCAAATCTGTACAAACAGTTAAGAAAAACCCAAAGAAGACAATAACAACAACAACAACAACAAAAACCCACGCAGTCTTTCTTTAATATAGCCTCCCAAATACCTGACAATTGATCAGAATACTGCAATACTTCTTTGGTTGTTTCATAGGTTAAATAAAACAAGAAAACTTAAATGAATGAAGGTTAAGATGTTAATTAAGGTTTTGGAAAATAAAATAATGCTGAAATGCTGTCTGTATAGTCAATTCCTTCTTTTATTATTATTATTATGATTTTTTATAACTCCCCGTTAGCATCGCAAAAAAATAAAGCCCCGTGAAATGCCAACCCGCAAAACTTTCACAATTTAGGGCGGATTTTCTCCTCTTTTAATTCAGGCAAAACTTAATAAGGACAGATTGTGAGAAGATTATGGTTTCGTTTCAGGACTACAGCAAATTAAAATTGTTAGGCCGGTGACATGATTATGTGACATTACGAGATGTACTGTTGATGGACACCCAATCACCTCTCCTAAAGTTTTGCCCTCGAAAGGCAAAAATGATAACAACACAAAACAAAAAGCACCGAAATACACATATATTTAGGTCCACTTTTGGCAAAAGAACATTTACTTTGTGAACGCCCTTGTGATGACAGTAGAAAAAATATTAACACTCATCATCAACTTAAATTTTATAAGGCAGATTATATAATATCACCTCAGTAATACGTCAATAAAGGAATTTGAAAATTTCTCATTTATTTCAAGCCGGGAAAATAATTTGCACTCGCTACTAGAAAATTAGGATTTGCCGCATAACAAGAATTTATCGTCGATTAACAATGAATATCGTGCTGTGATATGACAGCGTGGAGGTTAGTTAATATTTGCAAGAACTGAAGAATTTTCATCTTTATTCCTACGGACTAAGTATTGAAATAAAGCTTGCCAAGGTAAGGTACGGCTTCCCTTTATACATGAGATACAGAATGTATTTGGCATTCAGTAGGTAAACTTTTAACCGAAGAAAATCGAAGTAACCGAGAGCAGAATATGCTGCACGCTGTGTAATATTTTTCTTCCAGGATGCAAAAGGATTTTGACACTGTAACTAACCTTCCATCGCGTTGCAATTAAGCAGAAGGAAAAGCTCGTAGCTCAAAAGGATCTTTAGATAAATACCCATCACCATTTTACGAAGTGTTGATTCCAAGGCGAATGAGGTTATTCTGTGTAGATTATTCCAGAAACATGCTGCGATGGAGGGGAAAGTGCACTGACTAGCGCGTGACACTGTAGGTTGACGGCTCCAGGTGACGCCCCTTCTCATCGGGGGTCTTCATCATTTCTGTCCTCGCTAATTGTTTATTTTTTACCTTTTTGTGTTGTCAAGATAGTTTCCTTAGACAAAGAGGAAAACAGTAAAGAAAACATCGCGTTGTGAGGTATTCTTTTAATGCTTTGATTACATACAACAAACAAAAATCATTCTCGTCTGAGTCATTGTGAATTGCGTGACAAAAGTAACAAAACCTTGCAGACATCGAGTTATTTCTTCCTTTCGGGCTATTAGTTACTATTTTTAGTTCTGCCAGAAAATCTCCGAACGAAAAGGAAATGATCAAACAAGCTATTGCGAGACTATCTTACTTCTTGGCTAAACCCAAATAAATACTGCTGTGCCAATAGATAGGTTTTGACATTTAGCCCGAGGAGCCAAAAGGAAGGGCAAAAACAACCACATGTCAACAAGATGGGAAGCTTAAAGGGGCAGGATCACGACCCGGACATACTCATTGGGTTCATCTCGCAGATTTCCTCTCGAACAAGTTTTCCTATATTCTGGATTACATTTTGAAAGAGCATGAAGAAATGCAGAATAGTTACCGCTTCTGGGTGTAGTTTTCAGGCCGAGAGTGAGAGCTGAATGCTGTTATTTTAAATTATGTTCTTTCTTGAATAATTATTCCGTTTATGAACATCATAATAGGGTTATTTGATCGAGAAATGAAGCCACGGATAAGACCTTGAGTTTATTGAAGATAGTCCACCCTTTGATCCAGTAGGAAAATGTCTAATTTTGCTCCAATTCCAATGAAACCTGACCGGCTTTGACTGAACTATTTTAGGTATAGGAAGAATCACGTGTCTGGTTTTTGCACAAATTTGACATTGAATCTATTCAACAGCTCTTTTATTTTTGAAAATATATTTTTTTGAAATATTTTTGACCGAGAAAGCGGTATAAGTGGAGAATGAGACAGAAAAAAAGCAGCAAAACGACGCATGATAGGGGAGCCTTCTTTCCGGAATGGTTCTATCCATTTGGCTACAACAATTGGACTGTTGATTATATAGTACAACGTATGTGATAAATGATGCAGTTAACCAAAGTAAACTTACTTCAGATACCCCGTTAAAACTCCACTTAATAACAAGAAGTGAAATGATTTTGCTTTGAATTTATGTGGTGAAAATCAGTAAATACACTATAGAGCTAAGAGCACATATTAGAGAAGTCTGTCCTACACTGATTTAAAGCGAGAGGGAGCCTGCAGTTGTAACCAATAACTTATCAGATTGAATGATACTATTTCTTGCCTGAATCATCATTGGAGTCAGGTATGGTTCAACCGATCAGACACAGTATAATACAAATTATCGAAGACTGAGAAACATTCTGTCTCTGATACTAATAACCTGTCAACAAAATTTTCAAAGGTAAAGTTCTTCTAAGAAGAAACTGTATTTAAACCTACAAGGGAACAAAATCTAAAGATTATCTGATCTGAAGACTTCATTCCAAATTAATTGGAAGACCAAACCGCTGAATTATACTAACGTTTTATGCTTCAAGGGATATACTCCCGCTCATGAATTGTACCCAGAGTACGCCGTCAATTCAATGTTTCCTTCTTCCTTATTGATGATATCCAGAGTTGGCCTAATCCTGGTTAATTCTTGTCCAGTTTTGACCCTCCTTTCCTGCAGTGAGAATCGAGGAACGCGACATCTTGAACAGACCGATCTCAAGCCTTGACGGAAACTTTCAATAAATATGAAATACAGCAAAGGGTTAAAGGCGCTGTTGTTACAAATGAGCCAGAAACTTATACCAAATAAAAGGGGGTGTTGCACCAAAACTGCTCCAAACGTCGGACCAGCGTTTCCAAAGACCAAGATAAGGAGAACCGCAAAAGCTGGTGCCCATGAAACAAAGAAGACAACTACAACTGATATCATTAAAATAGTGACCTTTCGTGCTGTACGAATCACAAGTTCCTTTTGATTGCTGGGAATCTCACCAGGAATGTTTCTTCTCCAAAGACGATAAGAAATCACTGAATAAAGCGTAATCAATGCTATAAACGAGCCTACTACAGTAGCTACCGATAAGTACAAGTCAACAGAGCCGCGATCATTATTTTCTACACATCTTGGCCACACATCACCTTCATAGTATAATAATTGTGTGTTCGAAAGACTTCCTATAGGCAATGAAAATGAAATCAACCACATGACAGGAATTGAAATCTTTACCATCCATTGTGATGAAAGTTTATAAGATAGTGGTCGAGTTACGGCGAGACATCGATCAATGGCGATAGCAACAAGGTTTAAAAGAGAGCAGAAAAGTGTAACAGAGTTTCCGTATTCCAACATTTTGCAAGTAAAGCTTCCCAAAACACCACCAAACCATTTGCCTCCAAGAAATATCATTTGGATGAAATGTGGTGTCATTAGTACACTGGTCAAAATATCACAAACGGCCAAGTTCAGTATAAGACAATTGGTTGGTGTTTTCATGGTTCGTTGGTTGGCTATGATGCAAATCACAAGAGAGTTGCCTATCACAGACATCACGAGACTAAATGATATGGCTGTGGCGAGAATTATCGTCGTTGGTAAACTGAACTGGATGGTGCTTTGTTTATCTGTTGAGAAATGAAGAAAATTCATGCATTTTAAATGAATCTACAGGAGAAAAGCAATATTTTTTCCAGCATTAAGGGAAGTGGCTCATCGATATAGCTCACATAGGAGTCTATTAACTCTGGGCCTTTTTATTTAGAGTACAAATTCAGTAATGTGAATATGAAAGTGATCTTCGCAGTTATGAACGCTACTAGAGCAGTAGTGAAAAGAAGGCCTGAAAAAAAATTCAGGCCTGTACGGGATTTTAACCCATGATCTCTGCGATACCGGTGCAGCGCTCTACTAACTGAACTAACAAGTCAACTGGGAGCTGGTCATTATGTTGGATCCCAGTTAACCCGTGAAGTAGTGAATAAACGACTGTGAATATATGAAATTCATATATTTGAACTGCTGATAAAGACGTGAATATGAAAGCGATCTTCGCGCTGCACCAATATCGCAGAGGTCATGGGTTCAAATCCCGTACAGGCCTGAATTTTTTTTTCAGGTCTTCTTTTCACAACTGCTCAAGTAGTGTTCATTACTGCGAAGATCGCTTTCATATTCACGTCTTTATCCGCCGTTCAAATATATGACTTTCATATATTCACAGCCGTTTAAAGTCAGTAATGCAAAGCAAATTTAACATCCAATCCTCATTTAAAAAAGATGTTTTTTCAAAAATCATTTCTTATAACGTTTACTTAACCAAAATTTTTTGGGGGAAAATTAAAGTTTTTTTAACCTTCCATGGGGTAAAATGCAATTAACGAAACTCACAGGAAATTACATTTCCACCTTCTGTTGTGTAAATTGAACACAAATCACTGGCAACTTACCACTTATTACTGCCCAAAATAATTTAACTACTAGGAGTGAAAAAATACTTGAGCGCTTGCCTTCGTCGGGATAATGAGCTTGTTCCTTATGTGTAGTCTCCAGAATTATTTTTACTGAAAAGCTGAAGTAAAACGCTGGCGAGATGTCTGGGAGACTTAAAGCTCAAATCATGTAAACTATGAACTTCGTAGGTCTTTTGCGGCTTTAATTAATGAATCAATCAGAGAACTATAGACGCATTTTCACGCTGCAAGGTTGGCAGGGATTGTTTCTAATGAAAACTGAACTCATAAAAAATAATCGTTTTGAACGGTAACTTTCCTTCCCCAAAATGTTCATCCTTAAAAACGAAGTCACATTAAAGGTTTCACGGTGGATTCGGATGCAAGTTAGTCTTCCTGGCTGTATTCCTTTATCTGTCTACCGCAGGCGAACAAGGGAAACACACGGTTTCATAACTTACCTTTCCGTAGATTTGTATCGTTAAGGCTTGATGAGTTTTCCTCTGCAAAGGACACCCACACATAGCACACGAGAATTGGACAAACAACACGAAACAACATTTTATGTGTCAGCATAATGCTTCAGTTTAGCGGGAGGATGAGGACTCAAATGAACACAGCTATGCCGTTTTGTATATTTATGATTTGTCCTTCTGATTAAGCGAACAGTGGTTTGCTTTTGACGGTACATTGTTTATTTACATTTCTAGGAAAAACAGACTTGAAGGACAAAGAGAAATAGATTTTATCGCTTTTTTATTGCAGTCTTGAATATTTATGCGTTTACAGAAAATTATCACTTTCTCTTTTATTTCATTTCGGATTTACAAAATAGGAAAATCTCTGTAGATACTCTGACAATAAATAAAATCAAATACTCAGCACTGATCCAAGTTTAAAAAGTTCTCCTGTAAACCTTATTATCTCAACATTCAATTTCCTCAGCTAGTGAAAATAAGGGAAATATGTAAATTTTAAAACCTTATTAATTAAGGGGGCTTATCATATTTTCATAACATTCTCTAAAAAACTAAAACCTGTTCGAGAAAATGTTTAGAAACGCAAGGATGCATTATCTTAGATTTGAGGTTCTGCTGGTACCGGTGTTAGAGATGTCTTTTAAGACTCGTTGAAGTTTGGTTGAGTATCCTTCTTTCTCAATACCCCTTCAAGATAGTTATGCCATTAGCATTGATGAGATCCATCGTGGAACTATAATCAACTTGATCCATGAAGACGCCGTTACCTCACTATGACTAGAATTAATGTAAAAACTGAGCGAGTTCGGTTAAAAAATGGTTTTAAAACCAACGTTTTGACGTTGTCCTATCGTTTAAAAGATCAAAGAAAAATCGATTAAAAATATTTCTTTAACTGAATAATAACTGAAATTTATCGGGATCATGACTTGCTAAGGTCTGACTAAAGCGATATTGCTAACGTAAAATGATTCTATCCACCTGTCACTGATCTGGATTTGTTTTATCATGTACAAAATACATCATATCAACTGCAAACAACTGACTTATCAGCTACACTAAAACTAACTCAAAGATCTTTATTCGAAATCTGAAGCATCATGGCGTATTTCGTCAAAAAAATAAATGTTAAGGATCAAAATGTACAAAAAATCAATCAGTTCAATATTGGGTCGAAGAACTGGGGTAGAGGAGTAGGGGTGGATATAACTTAGGCTCAATAATGAGATATTATAAACTGTCATTTGAGTCATGAACGGTCTTTCATGGCAGCTGCACCTAAGCTTTAGATTATGTTGTCTTTTTCAATTTGAAGCTCAACAAGCATAGATATATTTAAGAAATTACACAGGATCTTTTTATTTAAGAGAGCTTTTTCAATAGCTTTTGGTTCGTAATCTAGTAATTGATTTATTAAAAATATTTATCTTGAAATTTTATTGCTTATTTCTCGTTGATTGATATATTTATTATTTTTATTGAGATCCTGCTACATATTATTTTGATCACATTTTTACACGGTATATTATTTTTTTTATATTAGTCGATAATATCAGTATTTATTTGTCATTAGTATTGGTTACTTTTAGTCTTATTTTTGCAAAGTGCAGATGAAAATACTGCAATTGATATCTGCGCTATATAAGTTAATAAATTTCATCATCATTATTATTATTATCATTATTATTGTTGTTATCAACACATGAAAATATTTACTCAGTTCATAGCCTCTTATAACTGATATTAATTGTCCTAAAACCAAAACCCTAGTTATCACAACGACCTATCAGAAGAATGGAAAAAAACCTTTAGGAGCCAATGAGAATACAAAGTTAAACCGACCAAACGGCCTGAAGCGCGGGAAAACGCGAGCGACCAGGTCGGGATTGGTTTTTGTTTTACATCTGATTAGTAAAGAGAGTGAAGTAAAGTTTGTGGACCATCACAGAGAAAAGTAAAGCAAAACTAAAGCAATTCTAGATCACTTTTGACACTCCATTGAAACTTCTCTAATGCAGAGGAAAGTTCATCTCTTTAAACAGAGGAGTGGTATTTACATGGTTCAAATTTTCAACCTGTTTACTCTTATATAATACCACTGAAGAACAACATTCAAACGTTATGTAAAGCCTGAAAGGTCTTCTTTCACACTGCTGTGCACACCACACGGCTAGATTACGAACGTTTTACACTCAAAGGAAGACACTTCCACTCATAAGTTGTGTCCAGAGTATGCTGTCAATTCAATGTTTCCTTCTTCCTTATTGGTGATATCCAAAGTTGGCCTAATCCTGGTTAATTCTTGTCCAGTTTTGACCCTCCTTTCCTGCAGTGAGAATCGAGGAACTCGACATCTTGAACAGGCCGATCTCAAGCCTTGACGGAAACTTTCAATAAATATGAAATACAGCAAAGGGTTAAAGGCGCTGTTGTTACAAATGAGCCAGAAACTTGTAGCAAATAAAAGGGGGTATCGCGTTAAAACTTCTCCAAAGGTCGAACCAGCATTTCCAAATTCGAGGATTAAGAAAAAAGCAAAGGCTGGTGCCCATGAAACAAAAAAGACAACTACAACTGATATCATTAAAATAGTGACCTTTCGTGCTGTACGAATAACAAGTTCCTTTTGATTGCTGGGCATCTCACCAGGAATGTCTCTTCTCCAAAGACGATAAGAGGTCACTGAATAAAGCGTAATCAATGCAATAAATGAGCCCATTAAAGTAACTATTATAATATACAAGTCAAGAGAGCCTCGATCCTTAATTTCTTCACACCTCGGCCACACATCACCATCATAATATAATAATTGTGTGCTCAACAGACTTTCTATGGTTAATGAAAATGAAATCAGCCAAATAACAGGAATTGAAATCTTTACCAGCCTTTTTGATGATAGTGGACGGGTGACGGCAAGGCATCGATCAATGGCGATATCAACAAGGTTTAGAAGTGAGCAGTAAAGAGTAACAGAGTTTCCGTATTCCAACATTTTACAAGTGAAGCTTCTCATAAGACCGCTAAACCATTTGCCTCCAAGAAAAACTATTTTGATGAAATTTGGTGTCAAGAGTACAGTGGTCAAGATATCACAAACAGCCAAGTTCAGTATAAGACAATTGGTTGATGTTTTTATGGATTGTTGTTTGACTATGATGCAAATTACAAGAGAGTTGCCTATCACAGACATCACAAAGCTAAATAATATGGCCGTGGCGAGAATTATTGTCGTTGGTAAACTGAATTGGAGATCGATGATGCTTTGTTGATCTGCTGAGAAATGAGGAAAATTCATGCATTATGAATGAATCTACAAGAGAAAAGCAAGCTTATTCTCAGCATCAAGGGGAGTGGCTCATTGACATAGCCTACATAAGAGTCTATTATCTCTGGGCCTTTTTATTTAGAGTACAAAGTCAGTAATGCAAAGTAAATTTAACATTCAATCCTTATTTAAAAAAATGTTTTTTAAAACTGATAATTTCTTCTGACGTTTACTGAACCAAAGTTTTTTTGGAAAATTAAAGTTTTTTTTTAACCATTCTTGGGGTAAAATGCGATTAACGGGACTCACTGGAAATTACAATTTCCACCTTCTGTTATGTTAACTGAACAAACAAAACACTGGCAGCTTCTCGCTTACTACTGCAGAAAACGCTCTAACGACTGGGAGTGAAAAAATACTTGAGCGCTTGCCTCTTCGGGATAATATGCGTGTTCCAAATGTGTAGTCTCCAGAATTCTTTTTACTAAAAAGCTGAAGTGAAACACTGGTGAGATGTTTGGGAAACTTAAAGCTCAAGTCATGTAAACTATAAGCTTCGCAGGTCTTTTACGGCTCAAATGAATGAATCAATCAGAGAACGATAGACGCATTTTCACGTTGCAAGTTTGGCAGGGATTGTTGCTAATGAAAACTGAACTCGTACTAAATAATCGTTTTGAACGGTAACGTTCCTTCCCCAAAATGTTTACCCTTAAAAACAAAGTCATATTAAAGGTTTCACGGTGGATTCGAATGCAAGTTAGTCTTCCTGGCTGTATTCCTTTATCTGTCTACCGCAAGTGAACAAGGGAAATAAACGTTTTCATAACTTTTACCTTTCCGTAGATTTGTATCGTTAAGGCTTGATGAGTTTCCTCTGCAAAGGACACCCACACACAGCACACGAGAATTGGACAAACAACACGAGAAAACATTTTATGTGTCAGCATAATGCTTCAGTTTAGCGGGAGGATGAGAACTCAAATGAACACAGCAATGCCGTTTGGTATATTTATGATTTGTCCTCCTGATTAAGCGAACAGTGGTTTGCTTTTGACGGTATATTATTTATTTACATTTGTAGGGAAAAAAGATTTGAAGGACAAAGAGAAATAGATTTTATCGCTTTTTTATTGCAGTCTTGAATATTTATGCTTTTACAGAAAATTAAGATTTTCTCTTTTATTTCATTTCGGATTTACAAAATAAGAAAATCTCTGTAGATACTCTGGCAATAAATTAAATCAAATACTCAGCACTGATCCGTTTTTAAAAAGTTTAAAAAGTTCCCTTGTAGACCTCCAACACTCAATTTCCTCAGCTAGTGAAAAATAAGGGAAATATGTATATTTTCAAACCTTATTAATAAAGGGGGCTTATCATATTTCATAAAGCTCTCCAAAGAACTGAAACCTGTTCGAAAAAAGGATGCATTATCTTAGATTTGAGGTTCTGCTGGTACCGGCGTTAGAGATGTCTTTTAAGACTCGTTGAAGTTTGGAGTTTGGTCGATTATCCTTCTTTCTCAATACCCCTTCAAGATAGTTATGCCATTAGCATTGATGAGATCCATCGTGGAACTACGGATCAACTTGATCAACGAAGACGCCCTTACTTCACTATGACTAGAATTAATGTACAAACTGAGCGAGTTCGGTTAAAAAATGGTTTTAAAACCAACGTTTTGACGTTGTCCTATCGTTTAAATGATCAAAGAAAAATCGATTAAAAATATTTCTTTATATTGGGATCATGACTTGCTAAGGTCTGACTAAAGCGATATTGCTAACGTAAAATGATTCTATCCACCTGTCACTGATCTGGATTTGTTTTATCATGTACAAAATACATCATATCAACTGCAAACAACTGACTTATCAGCTACACTAAAACTAACTCAAAGATCTTTATTCGAAACCTGAAACATCATGGCGTATTTCGTCGAAAAAATAAATGTTAAGGATCAAAATGTACAAAAAATCAATCAGTTCAATATTGGGTCGAAGAGCAGGGGTAGAGGAGTATGTAGAGGAGTATGGATATAACTTAGGCTCAATAATGAGATATTATAAACTGTCATTTGACTCATGAACGTTCTTTCACAGCAACTACACCTAAGCTTTAGCTTATGTTGTCTCCTTCAATTAGAAGCTCAACAAGCAGAGACATATTTAAGAAATTACACAAGATCTTTTTATTTATGAGAGCTTTTTCAATAGCTTTGGGTTCGTAATCTAGTAATTGATTTATCATGAATAGTTTTCTCTCGAAATTTTATTGGCTTATTTCTCATTGATTGATATATTTATCATTTTTATTGAGAACCTGCTACATATTATTTTGATCACATTTTACATGGTATATTGTTTTGTTTATATCAGTCAATGATATCAGTATTTATTTATTATTAGTATTGGTTACTTTTTGTTTTATTTTTACAAAATGCAGATGAAAATACTGCAATTGATATCTGCGCTATATAAGTTAATGAATTTTATTATCATTATTATTATTATGATCACAAGGAAATATCTACTCAGTTCATAGCTTCTTTTAGTTATTATTGATTGTCGCAAAACCAAAACCCTTGTTATCACAACGACCCATCAGAAGAATGGAAAAAAAAAACCTTTAAGAGCCAATGAGAACACAAAGTTAAACCGACTAAACAGCCTGAAGCGCGGGAAAACGCGAGCATCCCAGTCGGGATTAGTTTTTGTCTTACATCTGACTGGTTGAGAAAGTGGCGCAAGGTTTGTGGACCAATCACAGAGCAAAGTAAAGCAAAACTAAAGCAATTCTAGATTACTTTTGACACTCCATTGAAACTTCTCTAATGCAAAGAAAAGTTCCTTTCTTTAAACAGAGAAGGAGTGGTATTTACATGGTTCAAATTTTCAACCTGTTTACTCTTATATGATACCACTGAAGAACAACATTCAAACGTTATGTAAAGCCTGAAAGGTCTTCTTTCATACTGCTGTGCACACCACACGGCTAGATTACGAAAGTTTTATACTTAAAGGAAGACACTTCCACTCATAAGTTGTGTCCAGAGTATGCTGTCAATTCAATGTTTCCTTCTTCCTTATTGATGATATCCAGAGTTGGCCTAATCCTCGTTAATTCTTGTCCAGGTTTGAACCTACTTTCCTGCAGTGAGAATCGAGGAACACGACATCTTGAACAGGCCGATCTCAAGCCTTGACGGAAACTTTCAATAAATATGAAATACAGCAAAGGGTTAAAGGCGCTGTTGTTACAAATGAGCCAGAAACTTGTAGCAAATAAAAATGGGTATTGCATTAAAACTTCTCCAAAGGTTGGACCAGCGTTTCCAAATTCGAGGGTTAAGAGAAAAGCAAAGGCTGGTGCCCAGGAAACAAAAAAAACAACTACAATTGAAATCATTAAAATAGTGACCTTTCGTGCCGTACGAATAACAAGATCCTTTCGATTGCTGGGCATCTCACCAGGAATGTCTCTTCTCCAAAGACGATAAGAAATCACTGAATAAAGTGTAATAATTGCGATAAATGAGCTCGTTAAAGTAGCCACCATAATGTAGAAGTCAAGTCGCTCCCCTATTTCTTCACATCTCGGCCACACATCACCGTCAAAGTATATTAATTGTGTGTTCGACAGACTTCTTATTGGTAATGAAAATGAAATCAACCACATGACTGGAGTTGAAATCTTTACCATCCATTTTGATGAAAGTTTGTAAGATAGTGGTCGAGTTACGGCAAGACATCGATCAATGGCGATGGCAACAAGGTTTAAAAGAGAGCAGTAAAGTGTAACAGAGTTTCCGTATTCCACAAATTTACAAGTGAAGCTTCCCATAACACCACCAAACCATTTGCCTCTAAGAAAAAATATTTGGATGAAAATTGGTGTCAGGAGAACAGTGGTCAAGATATCACAAACAGCCAAGTTCAGTATAAGACAATTGGTTGATGTTTTTATGGATTGTTGTTTGACTATGATGCAAATCACAAGAGAGTTGCCTATCACAGACATCACGAAGCTAAATAATATGGCTGTGGCGAAAATTATTGTCGTTGGTAAACTGAATTGGAGATCGATGGTGCTTGGTAGATCTGCTGAGAAATGATGAAAATTCATGCATTATGAATGAATCTACAAGGGAAAAGCAAGCTCACATTCAGCATCAAGGGGAGTGGCTCATTGATATACCCGACACAGGAGGCTATTATCTCTGGGCCTTTTTATTTAAAGTGTAAAGTCAGTAATGTAGAGTGAAATTAACACCCAATCCTCATTTTAAAAAAATGTGTTTTCAAAAATTATCTCTTATAACGTTTACTTGACAAATTTTTTTTAAGGAAAATTAAAGTTATTTTAATCTTTCTTGAGGTAAAATCTAATTAACGGGACTCATAGGAAATTAAATTTTCCACCTTCTGTTATGTAAATTGAACAAACAAATCACTGGCAGCTTATCACTTATTACTTCTCAAAATAATTTAACTACTGGTAGAGAAAAAACACTTGTGCGCTTGCTTCCTTCGGGATAATGAGCGTGTTCCTTATGTGTAGTCTCCAGAATTATTTTTAATGAAAGGCTGAAGTGAAACACTGGTGAGATGTCTGGGAAACTTAAAGCTCAAGTCATGTAAACTATGAGCTTCGTAGGTCTTTCACGGTTTAATGGATGAATCATTAAGAGAACGATAAAAGTATTTTCGCGCTGCAGGGCCGGCAGGGATTGTTTCAAATGAAAAATAAACTCATGCAAAATAATCATTCTGAACGGCAGTGTTCCTCCCAAAAATAATCACTCTTAAAAACGGAACCACATTACATGTTTCTACGGAATGGGATACAAGTCAGTCTTCCTCGCTGTATTCCTAAGTCTGTCTACCGCAAGTGAACAAAGGAGATAAAGGTTTTGATAACTTACATTTCCGTAGATTTGTATCGTTAAGGCTGGATGAGTTTTCCTCTGCAGAGGACACCCACACATAGAACATGATAATTGGGCAAACAACACGAAACCACATTTTATGTGTTAGCATGGTGCTTCGGCTTACCGGGTGAACGAGGACTCAAATTAACACAGCATTGCCGTTTTGTATTTGATTTGTCCTACTGATTAACCGAACAGCGGTTTGCTTTTGACTGTATGTTGTTTATTTACATTTCAAGGAATAATGAGACTTGAACGACAAGGGGAAATAAAAATTGTCACTTTCTCTTGTTTTTTAATTTCGGATTTGCAAAGTAAGAAAACTCTTCAGATGCTCTCTCAATAAATAAAATCAAATACTCATAACTGATCCGTTTCTAAAAAGCTTTAAAAAATTATACTGTAGACCTCGTTATCTCAACACTCGATTGCCTCAGCGAGTGAAAAATGAGGGAAATAAACCTTATTTATTAAGAGGACTCATCAAATTTTTGTAAAGTTCTCTGCAGAACTTAAACCTGTTCGAGAAAATGTGTTAATACGCGAAGAAGCATTATATTAGGTCTGAGGTTCTGCTGGTATCGGCGTTGAAGAAGTCTTTTAAGACTCATTGAATTTTGAAGTTTGGCTGATCCTCCTTCTTTCTCGAAATCCCCTCAAGATAGTCATGCCATTAGAATTGATGAGATCCATCGCGTAACTACAATCAATTTGATCAACGAAGACCCCCCGTTACCTCACTATGACTAGAATTAATGTACAAACGGAGCGAGTTCGGTCAAAAAATGCTTTAAAAAAACGACTTTTTGACGTTGTGCTATCGTTTAAAAGATCGAGGAAAACAAATCGATCAACACTCCTCTTTAACTGAATATCTGAAATTTATTAAGATCATGACTTGCTAAGGTCTGACTGCAAAGATATTGGCAAAGTAAAATTATTCCATCCTCTTGTCACTGATCTTGTGTTGTTTTATCGTTTGCAAAAGACATCATTTCAACTGCAAACAACTGATTT